>NC_136973.1:17249011-17269011 GCF_032717465.1 Coenobita brevimanus
GAGGGCACGGGACGGCTCGCAGGGGCGTCCTCTCGCGTCCAGGGCTGCAGGTGGCGCAGGAGCCCACAGTCTCCTGGCTAAGTTTAAGGGTGTGGCCCTCAGGGCTGGGACCAAACAGGTCCAGGAATCTCTGGCTCAGGTTTCGGCCAGAGGTGGAGGTCTTACGCCGTCTCTTGGACGTGGAGAGGTCACGCCCAGGTGTCCTGGGGAGGGCCTGGAGGGACTGAGGACTGCCGTCCCCAGGATCGAGGGGCGCCATCAGGGAGGGGCTGCGGCACCATCTGGCACTAGGGTCCGTCAGGTGGGTCTTCTCCAGGGCCAAGCGTAGAGACTGGAGGCCAGGGGAAGCCGTTAGGCCTCACGGGGTCTCTCTGGTGCTGGGGAGCCGGGTGCCTGCCTCACACAGAGGTGATGACAACACCTCCTTTTGGCCGTGGGGCCCGGCAATTGGCCGTGGCTGCCCAGGGGCGCAACTATAGGGCGCCAAGGTCCAGCAATTGGCCGTGGCCTGTGTGGGGGAGTCAGCACGCCTCTGGTCACCTCTTGAGTGACAGTAGGCCGTCTTCTTCTGCAGGAGGGGGGAGCTGCAGTAGGTTGTCTCAGGGGCAGTGCCTTTGGAGCGGCAATTGGCTGCCTCCTTTGGCAGGAGTAAGGAGCAGCAATCAGCCATCTCAGGGGCAGCACCTTCAGAGCGGCAGTAGGCCGTCTCCTTCGGCAGGAGGGAGGAGTGGCAATCAGCCGTCTCAGGGGCAGCACCTTCAGAGCAGCAGTAGGCCGTTTCCTTTGGCAGGAGGGAGGAGTGGCAATAGGCCGTCTCCTTCGGCAGGAGGGAGGAGCGGCAATAGGCCGTCTCAGGGGCAGCACCTTCAGAGCGGCAGAAGGCCGTCTCCTTCGGCAGGAGGGAGGAGCGGCAGTAGGCCGCCTCTTTGGGCAGAAGAGAAGAGCGGCAGTAGACTGTCTCGAGGGAAACACCTTCAGTGCGACGCTTGGCTGACTGACGAAGGCGGGAGCGACAGTTGGCTGTCTCCAGAGGGGCGCTGTCTGGAACTGAGATATCAGCTCCACCCTGGGCTAGTCTGGCAATCCCACTCCCCGAAGGTAGTGTCCTCCTCCTGCTAGGGTGGCGGTGCGACGGTTGGGTGTTGTAAGGGCACACGGCCCGGGCTGCCTTATGCCGTCGTCGCATGGGATCCCTTAGTGTGGATGCGGCTACTCCGTGGGGTCCGGGTAGGGGGGGTCGGTGCGTTTCCGGGGGCACTATGCTCTTCTTCTCTCACCTTGTTTTCGGGGGCACTATTTTGTAAGCCACGCATTTCACATGCCATGGATTTTCTTTCCTTGCTCTTTTTTTTTTTTTTTTTATTTAACTTGTCCTTTATTTCAGTTTTTTTCTCTCCCTTTTCGTTCTTTCACCCTCTCTCTTCAGCTTTTTAAAATTCCCGCCACAGTCTCCCATTTTCTTCGACTTTTTTTCTTGGTACTTTTTTCGTTTTTCTATTCCTCTCTTCTTTCATTCTTTCTTTTCCAGTGTATCTAATTTTATTTTTCTTCCTAGTTCTCTCCCCGATTTTTTTCCTCTCACATTCTCTCATTATTTTTCTTTTACCTTCACAGTCTGCTTTGTTCTCTGATTTATTTACCTCTTTAGCATATTCTTCCATTTCTGTTTATTCTCTCTCTCTCTCTCTCTCTCTCTCTCTCTCTCTCTCATTATCCCAGTCCCTGCATCATTCCACCTCCATCCTCTCCACCTTTATCCACTTCATCTAATTTTCTCTCAAACTCACCCACTCTTATTTCCTTCTCGTTCTCACACTCACATATGCACGCAGATTCTCTCTCTCTCTCTCTCTCTCTCTCTCTCTCTCTCTCTGACACACACACACACACACACACGCACACACACTGGCTGGGTAATATCCTTCCATACGTTATTGGTGGTGGGTTAGTGCCCCACCCCGTAAAAAGAACTAACTAAAAAAAGCAAATAAAGCGCCTCGGACCCGGACGGACCATACGTTGACGACTAAGGAACGGACAAAGGACATTCTGAGGGTAGGAACATGGAATGTGAGAGGAGTGAATGATGAAGTGAAAGAGAGAGAGATTGTCCAGGTGCTTGGGGATGCAAAAGTGGATATATGTGGATTGACTGAAACTAAATGGAAAGGTGAAAGGATGAGAGAATGGGAATATGGTGTAGGTATATGTGCGGGAGTCAGTGAGAATGAGAGGGCAAGAGAGGGAGTATGTCTGATGATAAGCAAGAAGTGGAAGGAGAATATAAGAGAGTATAGAACAGTGGGTGTAAGGATTGTATGGGTGAGGATGAAAGTAGGTATACAGGCATGGGCGATTGTATGTGTGTATGCTCCAACAGAGGATCGAGTGGCAAGAGTGAAAGATGAGTTTTGGGCGAGAGTAGAAGCATGTATGGACAAGTTTGAGAGGAGCGAGAGAGTGCTGTTGATTGGAGACATGAATGGCAAAGTTGGGAATGTACGAGTGGATGGAGTGGTTGGTCAGTGGGGTGTGCCAGCTGAAGTAGATGGGAATGGTAATGCTTTGGTGGACATCTGTGCTGGTAAGGGGTTGGCAATAGCCAACACCTACTTTCGTCATAAGATGATCCACCGGTATACATGGAGAGTAATGAGGAGGATGGATGGTGAACTTGTTGAACGAAAGGCAATGATAGACCACGTGTGTGTGGATGAGCGAATGAGAAGACAAGTGTTGGATGCAAGGGTGTGGAAAGGGTGGAGGAATGGAGTCTCGGACCATCACTTAGTGATGGCCAAGGTAGAGCTGCAAAGAAAGTGGTTGAGGAGACGAAGGGGAAGACAGGAGGAAGCAGCTCCTGTGAGAAGAGTGGAGAAATTGCAAGATAGTGAGAAAATGACAGAGTATAAGAGCATAGTGGAAGAAAGATTGGGAAGGTATGAGCTAGAGCAGATGGAAGGGGTGGAAGACGTATGTAAGATATTCACGGAAGAGATAAGCGCAGCGTGTGAGGCGGTTTGTGGAGTGAGGAGGAGATGCAAGGGTGTGCAAGGGACAGCATGGTGGAATGATGAGGTGAAACGAGCTGTGGAACAAAAGAAGAAGGCATATGGTGAATGGTTGGCGAGTAGAGGTAGGGGAGAAGATGAGAGAGAGAAGAGAGAAGTATATGTGAGCAGGAGAAGGGAGGTTAAGAGACTGGTGAAGGAGAGTAAGAAGAAAGTGGATGAAGAGTTTGGGAGGAATCTGAGTGTGAAATGGAGGGAGAGTAAGAAATTGTTTTGGAAGGAGGTAAAGAAAGTAAGGCAGTGTGAAAGGGGAAATAGTAGGGGAGTGAGAGATAGGAATAATAGATTGTTGGTGGAGAAGAGAGAGAAATTGAGGAGATGGAAGGAGCACTTTGAGGATTTGTTGAATGTAGAGAGTGAGAGCAGTTGAGTATAAGTGGTTGGGGAATGGCTGGGAGAAGAAGAGATGAGAGGAGGGAGGAAGAGATCAGTAGGTCGGAAGTAGTGGAAGCGATGAAGAAGATTAAGCTGGGAAAGGCCCCAGGAATTGATGGAGTGTGTGGTGAAATGTTTAGGTATGGGGGTGAGATTGTTGTGGAGTGGATATGGAAGTTGTGTAGATTGGCTTGGGAAGAGGGAAGGGTTCCAGAGGACTGGAAATCAGGTATAATTGTTCCTCTGTACAAAGGAAAAGGGGAGAGAGAAGTATGTGGTAACCATAGGGGTATTTGCCTTCTTAGTGTGACTGGTAAAATATATGGTAGAATACTCATTGATAGGGTTAGGCATATGACAGAGGAGCTAGTTGGAGAAGAACAAGGGGGATTTAGGAAGGAAAAAGGGTGTGTAGATCAGATATTTGTTCTAAGATGTTTAGTGGAGAAGTATCTAGAGAAGGGAAGGAAAGTGTATGCTGCCTTCATGGACCTGGAGAAAGCTTATGACAGAATAGATAGGCAAGGTATGTGGAAGGTATTAAGAATATATGGAGTGGAGGGGAAATTTTTGAGTGCTGTGAAGAGTATGTACGAGGGAGCTAGGGCTACGGTGCGAGTGGATGGTGAGCTGAGTGAGTTCTTTGATCTCAATGTGGGACTGAAACAGGGGTGTGTGATGTCTCCATGGCTGTTTAATATATATATGGATGGGGTTGTAAAGGAGGTGCAAGGTAGGGCAGTGGATGTGGGGGTGGCCCTAATGAATGAGGGTGAGATTTGGAAGCTTCCAGTGTTGCTGTTTGCTGATGATACAGTATTGTTGAGTGAAGATGAATGGGAGTTGCAAGGTTTGGTGAATGAATTTGGGACAGTGTGTAGGAGGAGGAAGCTGAAAGTTAATGTAAACAAAAGTAAAGTTATGGTGTTTGAGAGGAATGAAGTCACAGAGTGTGCAGTGAGGTTGGATGGTGAGGATATGGAGAATGTGAGTGCATTCAAGTACTTGGGTAGTGTGATGAGTAAGGATGGAACTTTGGGGGATGAAGTACGTGAAAGGGTACAGCAGGGAAGAAAGGTTGTTGGTACACTGAAAGCAGTGATGAGAAATAGGGAGGTGAGTATGGAAGTTAAGAAGTCACTGCATGATGGTATTGTGATCCCTACCCTGACGTATGGAAGCGAGGCGTGGACCTTGCAAGAGGGGAACAAGTCAAGAGTGAGAGCAGTGGAAATGAGTTACTTGAGAGGCGCATGTGGAGTGACGTGGAGGGACAGGTTGACGAATGAAGAAGTGAAGGAACGTTGTGGGGTAGATGTGGATGTGGTTGAAAAGATTAGGAGAAATACACTGAGGTGGTTTGGACATGTGGAGAGAATGGAGAATGAAAGACTGACTAAGAGGGTGTATGTAGGTGAGGTGGAGGGAGGGAGAGGGAGGGGTAGACCGAGGATGAGATGGAGGGATGGAGTTGAGAGGTATATGAGGGAGGGGGGGGTGAGTTGGGGGGAGGGGAGTCAAATGGTGGGTGACAGAGTGACTTGGAGGCGTTTTGTCTGCGGCCACCCTTTGCGGGATTAGGGCGTCGGGCTATAGATAGATAGATAGACGTTATTTATCCAGAGTATGGCCATATTGAAAGGATTTGCATAACACAGAATAGAACAATGAGGGATAACAAACAATATAAATCGCTGAGGAAAAGGTGTTAGGGAGCTTCCTTAACCGACGAGAATTGGGGCCAAAGAATGTTAGAAATGGTGGTATTTTCATCTATAATATTTCTATCTCAGTGTTAGCTAATTCGCCAACCTTTACTTCTAACAAATTAAAGACTCTTGGATGTGCTGACTTTTAATAATATCAAATGATGGATCTTTATTAATTTGGGAGAAAGAAAATATTTTAAATGTTAGAAGATAATAAGAACAGTAATGAGCGAGAGAGGAGAGAATGTGGAAGGCGAGAGGGTTGAAGAAATGGAGGAGGAGGTGAAGGAGAAGGAGACATCGAGAGAGAAGAGAGAATATATATGACTCCAGAAAGCCCGAATGAGAGAGAGAGAGAGAGAGAGAGAGAGAGGAGGAAGAGGAGGAGGGAAGAGAGAAAGTAGGAGAGGAGGGAAAGGGCAGTGAGGAAAATATATAGCGTGGTGAGGGGAGAGAGAGAGAGAGAGAGAGAGAGAGAGAGAGGGGTGGAGGTAGGAGAGGGGAAGAGAAGAGAGGAGGGAGGAAAGAGGGAGAGGAGGGACGCATACGAGTATAAACGAGGCCAGGGAGAGAAAGTGATGAAGGGTTGAAGAAGAGAGGGAGGAGGAAGAGAAGGAGGGGGAGAGGGGAAGGATCAGTGATGAAGGGAACTATACGGTATGCTGATGGAGAGAGAGAGAGAGAGAGAGAGAGAGAGAGAGAGAGAGAGTAGGGAAGGGAGAAACATAATTAGGGAAACAGAACAGTGCTGTATATTGACAAGCCTAATGGATGAGGAGCAGAAATAAAAGAGGATGAACTAAACTGTACAATATTATAGCGAAACAGACACAGGAAGAGATTACACTACAAAGTAAGTAAATAGACCAGTGACTGAATGATGAAGTAGAAAGCAGTACAAATAAGAAGCTGAACAAAGGATAAATTATTATTATTATTATTACTCTAATAGCACCCTTGGCGGTCTTGAGAGGAGGTCGCTCTATGTCAAGTTAATTCCTATTTTAAGTCGAAAGGTAACAGAAATTTGAATTACTCATGCCGTGAGCGAGACGGAGCGAGGAATTTTCCCTTATTTTTATCCTGCTGGGACACCCGCTGAGAAGAGAGACAGAGAGAGAAAGAGAAAGAGAGAGAGAGAGAGCGAGAGAGAGAGAGGCAGGATAGTAGTGTTTGCTGTTATACTAAGTTATACTACAGCATTATAGTATACAATTTTAGGAGTATAAGGAGGGAGGAAGGAGAGGCGAGAGAGTGATAATACAACAAACACGTCACTCTTCTCTCTTCTGTCATGCTGGTAATTTCAATGCCGGACCAATGACGAATCCATCCCCGCCACTAAAAGCAAATACTAAATTTGAAGGAAAAGGCCAGAAATGACTCATAACTCTGGAACCGGTGGCCCGATTGGCCTGGAAATTGTTTTATGCTTCAAGTTAGAGCATTTTAACGGTACCTTGCTCTAACAAAAATTGCTTTACTTTGCGCCGTTTTTGCTGTGTTAACGGTAACAAACCAACATACAGAAATCGGGTCTTCATGTTATACCGCATAGTGGATTATTATTATTATTATTATTATTATTATTTATTATTATTATTATTATTATTATTATTATCTATTATTATTATTATTATTGTTGTTGTTGTTGTTTTTGTTGTTGCTGTCTGTTTTATTATTATTATTATTATTATTATTATTATTATTAGCAGCAGCAGCAGCAGTAAAAAGCAGTATTAAAGAACAAGAGATGGGAACGTCGCTGCTCATCAGAAATAATGGAAGGATAAGGAAACAGGTAATAAGGTAATAAACGACCAATTAGCACAGTAACCATCAAATAAATCATATCATAATTAGGGGACTAAGTCAAGAGTGAGAGCAGTGGAAATGAGTTACCTGAGAGGAGCATGTGGAGTGACGTGGAGGGACAGGTTGACGAATGAAGAAGGAACGTTGTGGGGTGGATGTGGATGTGATTGAGAGAATTAGGTGAAATACACTGAGGTGGTCTGGACATGTGGAGAGAATGAAGAGTGAGAGACTGACTAGGAGGGTGTATGTAGGTGAAGTGGAGGGAGGGGGAGACCGAGGATGAGGTGGAGGGATGGAGTGGAGAGGTGTATGAGGGAGGGGGAGTGAGCTGGGGGTAGGGTAGTCAAATGGTGGGTGATAGAGTGACTTGGAGGCGTTTTGTCTGCGGCCACCCTTTGCGGGATTAGGGCGTTGGGCTATAGGTAGATAGATAGGTAGTTGGTAAAAAAGCATAATGAGGACAAATTAAGTTAGAAAAATACCAGGCAATTTGAAAGCCAAGAAAAAGATGAACACAATGCAAATTTAAGAGGGGAGGAGGAATTGGGGTCAGTAAGGGATTGTGTAGATCAAGTTTTATCAATTCTCTGAAATATTTAGTGGGAAAGATAGGTACAGCGGGGGTAATGGCGGCAGTTTTTTGTGGTCTTTTTCATTATTTTTTCTCATTCATGGAAGCGACGAATGTGATTTGCTTCAGTTTACTGGCTGAAGTTATAGGTATGAGGAAATTATACTGTGAGGAGAAAGAGTTGCTGCAAAAAATAGCAACTTAGATGATACTGTATATGGAAAAAATGATGGTGCACTCCGATCTATACAAAATGATGGTGCACTCCGATCTATATAAAATGATGGAACACTCCAATCTATATAAAATGATGGCACACTCCGATCTATCTAAAGTTAAAGTATCTGCCAATTACATTTAAATCTTCAAGTAAAAATTAAACACTGCTAAGAATGGAATTTTTTGAGATATTAGAAAACTGTATAGTACTCTCATCAGTTCAGGAGGCTCCCTAGCACCTCTTCATTAGCGATTTATCTTCGGATGTGGTTGATTATTATCCTTTTGCACCTTGTCTATGCAGAGTATGGTGATGTTAGAATGATTTATGTATCACTGAAAAGGACAGGAAGGTGTAATAAGCAAAATAAGTAGCATAGGAAAACGTGTTAGGGAGCTTGACAGCGGAAAACACAGGCCCAAACTTTATCCATGAAATATGTAAAGGAAATGTATTTAGAGGAGGGAAAGAAATTGCATGCTTCATTCTAAAAGTTCGAAAAGACATTAAAGACGAGGAAGGCAAGGAATAGGGAAGGGGCTGAGAATATATGACGTGGATGTTGATGGATAGATATAGGGTGTGTGGATGAGGGTGGAAGGCTGGCAGAAGGGCCGGAGGGGAAATTAATAGAGATCTGTATTGTTTATTTAAATGTTGAAATGAAAGAGGAATGAGCCATGTCTAGTGGTTGTTCACTGTCTGTCTGTCTGTCTCACACACACACACACACACACACACACACACACACACACACACACACACATATGGGTTAGTAATGAAGATGGATATTATCAAAAGAGGATGATACTCGTAACAATGGCAAGAGTTAATAACTGTGGGAATAAAGATGTCGAGGAGGCAAAAAATATGTAGAGGGGGAGGAGGAGGAGAAGGAGGAAGAGGAGAAGGAGGAAGAGGAGAAGGAGGAGGAGGAGAAGGAGGAAGAGGAGAAGGAGGAAGAGGAGAAGGAGGAAGAAGACGAAGAGGAAAATGATGAGTATGAGGAGAAGAATGATTTTTATAGAGGGAACTAATGATGGTGATGAAATTGGCAGTGATGATGATGATGATGATGAAGCTGGCAGTGATAACGATGATGATGACTGGCAGTGATTAAAATGACGATGATGATGATGATGATGGCCAAGGTGGGAATAATGAAGACATAAAAAAAGAAAAAACTGAGGAAAGAAGAGGATGTAATGAGAGAGAGAGAGAGAGAGAGAGAGAGAGAGCAAAACAGTAAGCAACACACTGATATACGACGTCGTTGGGAGACAAATATAAACCATAAAGAAAACGGGAACACCTTGAGACAGAGAAGAGTGACACAGAAAACAACTAAACAAGGAGAGAAATAACGCAAGATATAAGTAAGCAGAATAATAACGCAAGATATAAACAAGGAGAGAAATAACGCAAGATATAAGTAAGCAGAAAAATAACGCAAGATATAAGTAAGCAGAAAAATAACGCAGGATATAAGTAGGCAGAAAAATAACGCAAAATGTAGGCAAGGAAGAAGTCACAGTCACACATCTTAAACACTGCTGGAATAAATCAGTCTTTCTATCTACCTATCCACAATCCGTCCATCTGCCCAGTCATCTATCTGTCTATCTACCTACTATCAATCTGCCTATCTGTCTCTCAGTCTGTCTGTTTGTCTGTCTGTATCGGTGTGTCTATCGGTCTGTTTGTATGTTTGTCTCCCTGTCTGTCTGTTTGTCTGTCTGTCTGTCTCTCTGTCAATCTATCTATCTATCTAAGCAGAGCAAATATAAACGCAGGAAGGGACTAGAAAAAAGGTAAAGAGAGCGAGACAGAGGAAACGTGTGAATATGCAACAGAATTATTTGCTAAGCAGAAAGTGGTAGGGAATGAAGGTATGGGGAGGGAAGGATGAGTGTGGGGGAGGGAAGAATTAGTGAGGGGGAGGGAAGGATGAGTGTGGGGGAGGGAAGAATTAGTGAGGGGGAGGGAAGAATGAGTGGGGGGAGGGAAGGATGAGTGAGGGGGAAGTAGGGATGGAGTGGTAAAGTACAGTGAAGGAGGGGAGGGTAGGGGGAGGTGGGGGTGCGGTAGGGGTGCGAAGGGAGAGTCAGGGGTGTGAGTGGGGGTGGGGAGGTCTAGATTTGGGCGGCAGGAAATTTTGGGAAGCGAGAGCCGCAATCTCTGATTCTCAAAATACCTTCTCTCTCTCTCTCCAAGTTCTTCATTTTCCTTTCCAAATTTCCTTGTGATTTACGTCATTCCATTTTCTTTTCTTTTATTCCCTCTACTTTTACTTATACATTTTTTCCAATTCCCATTTGTAGAATTTCTCGTTTTCCCTTTTCCCCCTACTCTTCCCTAATTTTCCTTCGATTTTCCTTCCTCCCCCCTCCCTTCTTTCATTTTTTTTTTTTTTTTATGCGAGGAAGAAGGAACTAAAGGCTGAGCCCGCATTAACGTTTTTTCCAAGAAAGAAGCAAAAACAATACAAAAGAGCCAAATTCAAGATCCATTCATTTCGAGATGCCTGGACACACTGCGTTTGAAAGACTGGAGATCATAGGAAGTAGGAAATACAGACAGAGGGAGACAGTTCCAGAGTTGACCTGTTGCATAAATGAAGGATTGAGAGTAACGGTTAACTCTTGCATTAGAGAGTTGGACAGAAAAGGGATGAGAGTTTGTTGCTAGACGGGTGCTACGCACCCGTCATAGAGGTGGAGGGATGCAAGCAGACAGTTCAGAGGAGCAGTGACCATTGAACTAGCGATAGAAGAGAGAGAAAGAGGCAACAGTGCGGCGAAGAGACAAAGGTTGAAGGGAGCCAGTAAGAGGAGGAGAGTCGATGAGATGAATAGCATTTGACTCCATCCTATTGAGAAGAGCTGTATGTGGGGAGTCTCCCTTCACATGAGAGTTGTACTCTAAACAGGGGCGAATAAAACCCTTGTATAAAGTCAACAACTGTGCAGGAGTAAAGAAGGCATGGAGTCGGCTTAGCACACTTAATCTCTTGGAAGTAGATTTTACAAGAGATGTAATATGATCTTTCCACGATAAGTCCCGTGTGAATGAAACCCCAAGCATGTTCAAGGATGATGCAGGATTGAGCTGGATATTATTAAACATTAATGGGTATACCTGTGGAAGATTGTGTCGGGTTGATAGGTGTAAAAACTGAGTCTTTGATGCATTAAAAACAACAAGATTATTTTTACCTCAGTCAGAGATACGAGCCAAGTCAGACATTAGGTGTGCCATAGCCTCATCCCTTGTTTGTTGAAGTAACTGTTGAGATGGGCATTGCGGGAACCGAATGGAAAGGTGAAGGGTGGAGTCATCAGCGTATGAGTGAATAGGGTTAGATGCACAGCTTAGAAGATCATTGATGAATAAAAGGAAGAGAGTTGGTGATAGGACAGAGCCCTGAGGAACACCACTGTTCATAGATCTAGGAGAAGAACGATGGCCGTCTACAACAGCGGCTATAGAACGACCAGAAAGGAAGCTAGAGATGAAGGTACAGATAGAAGGATAGAAACCGTAAGAGGGCGGTTTGGAAATTAAAGATTTATGCCAGACTCGATCGAAAGCCTTTGAGATGTCAAGTGCAATGGCAAAGCTTTCGCCAAAGTCCCGAAAGGAGGATGACCAGGAATCTGAAAGGTAGCTGAGAAGATCGCCAGTGGAGCGTCCCTGACGGATCCCATACTGACGATCAGAAAGAAGGTTGTAATAGGAAAGATGCTTTAAAATTTTTCTGTTAAGAATGGACTCAAAAACTTTTGAAACACAGGATGTTAAAGCAATTGGACGATAGTTAGAGGGGTGGGAACGGTCACCCTTCTTTGGGACTGGCTGAATGAGAGCAAATTTCCAGCAAGAAGGAAAGGTACAAGTAGAAAGACAGAGGCGAAAGAGTTTACCTAGGCAGGGTGTAAGCACAGTTCTGGAGGACAACTGGAGGGACCCCATCAGGCCCATATGCCTAGTTAGTATTGAGGCCAGTGACTGCAGAAAATACATCAGCTACGTCTAAGGTGGAAGTAGAGGAGAAAGTCTGAGCAAAGAGATCTGCTTTATCAGTAGAAGAAATAGCTACAGAGCCATCAGAATAGAAAAGAGGAGGGAAGGATGATGAGGTAAAGTAGTTAGAAAGGTTTTTGGCAAGGTGCCAGAAGTAGCGAAAAGAATTCGAGTTGGAGAGTTGAGAGCATTTAGAACGGATGAAATTATTTTTAGCAGAGAGAAGAACAGACTTAGCACGATTCCGGGCAGAAACATAAAAAAGATGTGATTCGGTGGTGGGTTGGCTCCGGTACCTTTTATAGGCCCTCTCCTTGTTGCGGACAGCATTAGAACAAGCGTGATTAAACCATGGGTTCCTTGCATTAGTCAGAGGATATGAGAAAGGAATGTATGCTTCCATGCCCGACAGAATAACCTCCGTAATGCACAAGGCACACTCAGATGGTTCCCAGCCACGGAAGCATTAATCATTCCAGGGAAAATCAAAGAAGTACTGCCTGAGGGCCTCCCAATCCGCAGCTCCAAAGTGCCACAGACGATGTTTCTTTGGAGGGTCCACAGGCTGTACTGGAGTGATAGGACAGGTTATAATCGGAGGAGCCCAACAGAGAGAAAAGATTAACAGTGTAAGCAGAAGGATTAGTTGTAAGGAAGAGGTTAAGTATGTTGGAGCTCTCTCCATGGCGATCAGGGATACGGGTAGGGTGCTGTACAAGCTGCTCTAGGTCATTAAGGATAGAAAAGATGAAGGTTTGTTCACCAGGTGGATCAGTGAAAGGAGAGGAGAGCCAAAGGTGGTGGTAAACATTGAAATCTCCTAGAATGGAGATTTCAGAGAAAGGAGAAATGGACAGAATGTGTTCCATCATAGAAGTAAGATAGTCGAAGAATTTTTGATAGTCAGTAGAATTAGGAGATATGTAAACAGTGCAGATATATTTAGTCAGAGAATGACAAGAGAGCCGAAGCCAGAGAGTAGAGAATTCAGAAGAATCAAGTTCAGGAACACGAGAGCAAGATAGATCGTCGCGTACATATACGCAACATCCACCTTTGGCTTTGAAATGAGTATAGAGAAAGTAGGAGGATACAGAGAAGGGTTTGCTGTCAGCTGCCTGAGACAGCTGAGTCTCAGTAAGAAAAAGAAGATGAGGTATAGAGGAGAGGTGGTGTTCAACAGACAGAAAGTTACAGGAAAGACCGCGAATGTTGCAGAAATGAAGAAGTGAGTCAGACAGTGATTCCAGGCAATTCAGAGTGTCGTTACCGGGAGAGGGGCAGACGGTAGGGGAATTTATGGTCACCCCCCCTGGGGACTCCGAGGCATTGTTGTTTTGCACCATTTTTCTTATTTAATTTTGAAAAGGAAGTGTAGTGTGTACTGTGCATGTACAGGTAAGCCCTTAATTGATGCGAGGGTTACATTCCCAGACCCTTCGTGTATGTGGAAAATTCGCGTATATGTTCTGCTCTTGTGTGCACATAATTACGCATGTCTACTAATTACATTACATCTGAATAATGCTGTTTATGCACTACATACACCTTATAAACTAGCATAAAGTATGAAAAACGACAAAAATGTAAGAAATTTAACACTGAAACCTGACAAGCACAGGCGTAGGTGGAGACACTTCTGCAGTCTGGTGCACAAGTCCTCACTGCCTCCCATATGCTACATTCTGCCTTCTTTATTGTCCAAACAGTTGACTCATTCACCCCAAACATCCGGTTTCGAGCCAGTTCACAGGCGTGGGTGGAGACACTTTAGCACAGTCTGGGGCACTGGCCCTCACTGCCTCCCGTATGCTACGTTCTGCCTTCTTTATTGTAGGAACAGTTGACTCACCCCAAACACACGGTTCCAAGACAATTCACCATGAAGTCAATTCACCATCAAATCATGGACGATTCCCTGTCATTCTATAAATATACTTTTATTGATTAATTAATACTTTAATAACTAATTTTCAGGGGGATTTTATAACTCATATAAGTAAAAACTAGTGCACTGTACTTGCTAAATAAACTGGTATGTAAATAAATGACGGGGAATCGTCCTGATGGAGAATTGTCGCCGACATTCCTCCCTTAAGTTTGTCCAACACAACTTTCTCTGTCAGCAACATCACGTTACAGTCCGTTTTGGTGTGTTACCACATGCATCACTAGCACTAAGCTTAGGCCCCATGTTGGCAGACAAGGCAAGCAATCACTGGAAGCCAGAAAAAATAAGCCACAAATAACGATTCGCGAGTCACGCATAGTTCGACCATCGGATTCAAACTGACTGTGTGGTGCGTGGTAGACCAACCTCCCACACACACACACACACACACATATGTATGCACACGGGCAGCAGGTAGGCATTTTTATATTTTATTTATTTCTCTTGTATATTAAAATTATTTATTTGAATACTATAATTTTGTTTTAATTATTGTACGAAAAATTTGTGGATAACCAAAATAGCGTGAAAAAAGTTCGCGTGAATTAAGGGCTTACCTGTAGTTTGGTGTAGATAGTTAGAGAAACTTGTATTGGAGAGCATGCTGGCCTACTCTCTGTGTTACTGAAACACTGAAAAAGTTCAGCAAAGGGAGATGGTCAGGAACTAGTCCTGAGGGCTGATGAAACAGGAGCTCCAGCTCTCCCTGTCATCAGCTTTCCATCCATCTCGGGAGTACTGCCCTGCTCGACTGGTGCTATAGTCTACTCCACATTGGAGATCTTCTTTCCACATTCATTACACATTTAAATTCTTCCTTGTCCCATAACTTCCATCAGCAAATATTCTTACATTTTCGTCTTTGCTTATATTAAATTTTGCTTTAGCTTTTTTTATTTTTCTCTCCAAGATTTTTTTTTTCTCTCTCTCTCGTTCATTTTATGTCTTTTGTTTCTTCCTCTTATTTACCTTTCTATATTTTCTTTGACTAGGTATTCTTATTTTGTCCTTAGGTAAGCTGTTTCTTTTTCAACTCTCTTTTTCTCTGCCGTTTTCGTTTCCTATTTCTTTCCTCTTACTGATTCTTAACCCACCCCGTCCCGTCGACGTATGGGTACGTTGCAACTTTTTGCATTTGCCAGTCCCGGCAACGCACTGTATGTTGTGCAATTTCAAGGTCCCTAATTTGCACAATTTTCAATTTTCGCACGTGATTCTTCGTACGTATACACGGAACACCTTCCTCTATTCCTCTTCAAGATGCCAAGCAGGGACAATGCCTTACACCGCATAACCTCCCCCCTCCCCCCCTCACACCATTGTCTCGGCAATTCACCTGTTACCAATGACCTGGCCAGTAAAGACATTCAGGGCCAGAGTGATTCCCCAATTGATGACAATGTGTAGGACAAAGTTTACATAGCATCAGAGGAAGAAACAGTCATAAATAATGATCAGGTAATGTGGCAAAAGAAGGTCAGGCATGGTGATGAGCTAGTGAGTGAAACTATGCTTGTAATGCCTATATTACTGTTTGAAAACCAATATACTCTTGTACTACATATAAATTCGTACCAAGTAAATAAATAAATACTGTTTATGAGTAGTGTGAAATAGTTACCCTCCCATGGAACTCGTTTTCTTTGGTGCCAGCCTGTTAGAAAACCCAGTCAGATAAGGAGGTACTCGTACCTGGATCAAGTATTTTAAACCTCAGGTGAGCGATTTCTCTATGAATTTTCTATGTTTCTCACCAAAAGCGGAGGTTTTAGCCAAAAAAAATTTTTTCGAAATACCTCAGGATTGGGGGGTGTCAGAGGTGCGAAAGAGCTCGGGACGTGACGGGTTAATGGCTTTTTCTTGAGTCCCTCTTCCAAGTTGAATACTCTCTCTCTCTCTCTCTCTCTCTCTCTCTCTGCGCCCTCCTATTTCTCCTGCTTCAAGGATTTCCTATTTTTCTTCCTCATTTCTTCTCTTTTCTTATTCTTCTATCCTTCCTTTCCTGTCATCCATTGTATGTTTATTTTCTCTACATTTATGGCTCTTTTCTAATCCCTACTGTCCTTTCTTTCCATCTATTTTTTCCTGCTTCCTCTCTCCCATTTTTCCTTCAAGAATATTTCCTTCTAATCTTCCTTCCTTACTGACCTGTTCATTTATTTTTACCGCTTCCTATTTCCCTTTTCCTACTAGTGTGCTCCTTCCAGTCTTCCTACCTTCCTTCCTTCCTACATTCTATCTCTCCAGCGCGCGCAGGTGTAAGTATGCTAAACGTATGTATATAAGCTAAAACGCCATTAGCCACAACGTAACTTCACCCAATACTGCAATGTGATCTCTTGTGATATATTAAAACCTTCTGCTATTAGAAAGAATTTGTGTAATGAAGGACTAAATGGAATATTCTTAATGACAGAAACCAAGAAATTCGTATCAAAGAAATGCGTACAACAAAATCAAATGGAACAAATGCGTACCACAAATTCAAATGGAAGAAATGCGTACAGCAAATTCAAATGGAAGAAATGCGTACCACAAATTCTAGTGGAAGAAATCCCTACCACAAATTCTAATGGAAGAAATGCGTACAACAAATTCTAAAAGAAGAAATGCGTACAATAAATTCCAGTGGAAAAAATGCCTTCCACAGATTCAAATGGAAGAATGCGTACGACAAATTCTAATGGAAGAAATGTGTACAACAAATTCTAATGGAAGAAATGCGTACAACAAATTATAATAAAAGTAAAATGCGTGGCTTGAAAAACAGTGCCCCCGAAGAATACCATAGTACCCCCGACGACAGGGCAAGCCAAGAACAGCGTAGTGTGCCCACAGATACGCCAACACCCCCACACGGACCCCACGGGGTGGCCGTCACCAGCCACCACCACTCCGGGCAACAGCGACACATGTCAGCCAGGGCCGTGCGCCCCTGTGACATGCAACCACCACGCCGCTGCCACCGTAGGAGAAGGGCACTACCTTCGCAGAGTGGAATTACTGAGCTAGCTAGGGGTGGAGTTAGAAAACATACTCCAGACGGCGCCCCTCTGGTAGAGACGATCTATGGTCGCTCCCAAAGTGTTCCGGCAGAGACGATCTATGGTCGCTCCCAAGGTGTTCCGGTAGAGACGATCTATGGTCGCTCCCAAGGTGTTCCGGTAGAGACGATCTATGGTCGCTCCCAAGGTGTTCCGGTAGAGACGATCTATGGTCGCTCCCAAGGTGTTCCAATAGAGACGATCTATGGTCGCTCCCAAGGTGTTCCGGTAGAGACGATCTATGGTCACTCCCAAGGTGTTCCGGTAGAGACGATCTATGGTCGCTCCCAAGGTGTTCCGGTAGAGACGATCTATGGTCGCTCCCAAGGTGCTCAGGTAGAGACGATCTATGGTCGCTCCCATCCTCGTGAGACAATCTATGGTCGCTCCGAAAGTGCTCAGGTAGAGACGATCTATGGTCGCTCCGAAAGTGCTCAGGTAGAGACGATCTATGGTCGCTCCGAAAGTGCTCAGGTAGAGACGATCTATGGTCGCTCCGAAAGTGCTCAGGTAGAGACGATCTATGGTCGCTCCGAAAGTGCTCAGGTAGAGACGATCTATGGTCGCTCCGAAAGTGCTCAGGTAGAGACGATCTATGGTCGCTCCCATCCTCGTGAGACGATCTATGGTCGCTCTGAGAGTGTCGTGGTAGAGACGACCTATTGTCGCTCCCTCCCTCGTGAGACGATCTACGGTCGCTCCGAGGGCGTGCAGAGGGAGGTGAGTAGAGAGATGTCCCCACGGCAGGAGACTGGAGCCCAGGCTTCCCGTCCCAGAGTGACCCAGACAGGCCTCCCAGCCTCCCCTGGTCTCTGTTCCCTACGCCTGGCTCTAGAGCAGACGCACCTGACAGACCCCAGTGGAAGTCGCTGCCCCAGCCCTCCCCTGTCGGCGCCCCTAGACGCTGGAGACCACAGCCCACAGTCTCTCTCGGTTCTCCCCAGGACACCCGGGCGTGATCTCTCTACGCCCCCACGACGCCGGGACTTATCACAGAGGTTCTTGGAGCTATTCGGCCCCAGTCCCGAGGGCCACACGCCGGAGCCAAGTCCGGAAGCCACGGGAAGTCCAGGACACGAGAGGACCCCCTTACGAGTTATCCCGTGCCCTCTAGGCACGCCTTGCATTGGCGGTGCCCCTAGCCCAGCAGGATCGCCGACGACTTGTTCCTACCTATCCCCCTGATGAATACGTGTGATATTGTAGCACGAGTGATTTAGGTTAAGTGTGATTTCCCCTAATGTAAGTATTGTGCAGTGATTTCATATAGTGAATATCGGGGTAGATCAGATCACAGTGAGAAGTTAAAGGACGAGAGTGTGAAACAAGATCTGATTGACTATACGTGTGAATGACATCTCTGTTATACAATTAATAAGCCTGTGCCTATAAAGACGTACCCCCATTACTGTGAAGGAATATTGTGAAAGGAAGTATTAATGGTATTCTCTCCTTCCCCCACGCAACCCATAAATCTTGTTTACCACCCGCTCTCACTCCCATATCTCAAGTAAGTGTAAATCAAGGATAAAATCAATTACCAAAGTATTTTGGCTAGTAGAAACCATATAAACTTCACGGCTAATATCTGCCGCCCTTCAGTATTACCATAACTTTCCCCTAGCCGTCACAAGTCACTCCCCACACCTCCCCTATCTCCTCCTAGTGAGACAACCCCCCTCCCGCGCCCCCACGCGCGCGCCGATATTTACTGCGCTATTGATACACTAGGATTGTTTGTGTTGTCATTAGTATCAGAGAAGCAAATATTCTGCGAGATACACATATCCTAGATAAGGTTTTATATTGCTACATATTGTGCTGTAATATCTGCTGATTTGTCCTGTGTCTGACTGTGGTAATATACGTGTAAATGTTGTTGCCTGAGTTTTTGTGTCCTGCCTCTCTTTATTGCACTAGCTCCGGTCTCGAAAGAGGACCCCGCTCCACGTTAGGTGAAATAGGAACGAGAAGTCGAGCCTAATTTCACCTAGGATTACAAAAAGAAATGTGTACCAAACCACAAATTCAGTGGAAGAAATGCCCACAACAAAAGTCTTATCTAAAAACGCATTCGTCAATTTATATATCAGAAATTAATGCGGCAAATTCTTATGAAATAAATGCGTACGACAAATTCTTATGGAAGAAATGCATACAACAAATTCTTATGGAAGAAATGCGTACGACAAATTCTTATGGAAGAAATACGTACAAAACAGCCTTATCTAAAATGCATACGACAAATTCTTATGGAGTAATGCACACAGCAACTTCTTATGGAAGAAATGAGTACGATAAATTCTTCTTGAAGAATGCGTACGACACATCTGAATGGAAGAAATGCGCATGACAAATTCTTCTGGAAGAAATGCGTACGACAAATTCTACACATTCTTCTGGAAGAAATGCGTACGACAAATTGTTATAGAAGATATGCGTACAACAAATTCTGCAAATTCTAATGGAGAAATGCGTACAACAAATTCTACAAATTCTAATGGAAGAAATGCGTACGACAAATTGTTACGCAATAAATGGGCACGACAAATTCTAGAGTCTTATGGAAAAAATGCGTGCGACAAATTTATTATGGAAGAAATGCGTACCACAAATTCTACAAGTTCTTATGGAAGAAATGCGTACGACAAATTCTGACACTTGGCTGTACATATGCAACAAAATATATGCCTGGGGGTTCATATATAATGCTCCTCTTCCACTCCGCTGGGCGTCTCCTCGTGTGCTCCAGGGACGGCTAATTCAGCTCTATCAATGTCTCTCCAGCATTATTTATTCCTATCCTACTCCCACTGCCATAACTGTGCCCACATCAGCAGACTGAGCCAGTAACAAAATACCCCTCCGAGTGAGTTTCTAGTAGTGTGATATACAGTATATGGGTTACTGTAAATACCCTATATAGAATTAGACACACACACACACACACACACACACACACACACACACACACACACACACACACACACACATACACACACACACACCACACAAAATCACACGAAAAACTGAGAGACTAGTATAAAAAACTATAATAGAGAAAATCCCCTTGACGTCCCACAGAACAACAAAAATGAAAATGTCCCCCTTAGTCAGAGAGAGCATGGCCTGGCTTGGTCTAATTAGTGTCCAGTAATTAAGTAATTAGTCAGGCCTAAATGACTGGAGGCGCAATTAGTGGTGGAAAGAGGTTTGGT
>NC_136973.1:17274011-17329011 GCF_032717465.1 Coenobita brevimanus
CCAGTAAAATGTCTTATACCCTTCCCTATTTCCACATTACATTTTTCCTTTTTTAATACCCGGCCTACACTCAGAATTCTAATCCCTGGTGTTACTTGAACATTACCTCAAGAATCAAGGCCAACACACACACACACACACACACACACACACACACACACACACACACACACACACACACACACACACACACACACACACACCTGTCTCACGGTTTGTCTTTATCTGTCTTTTTCTATGTGTGTGTGTGTGTGTGTGTGTGTGTGTGTGTGTGTGTGTCTCAGGAAACTATGTGAACTATGCTGTGTGGGTAGGGAGGGAGGTGGCTAGTGAGTGTACTGAGAGAGGGATGGAAGGGAGAGGAAGACTGTGTTCTCTTGGCCTAGATTTTTTAATTCAGCTTATTTCCCATAGCTTAGTGGCAAAAGGAAAGAATACTATGGTTTTACATCCTTTCCATTGCACTTCTTCGTGACTAGCATCATCCTGGAGTGTTAATATATTGTTATAACTCAATGTTCTAGGTGGAAAGATGGTAAATTTAGGCCTAGTTAAGGTAAAAGTTACAATTATTTATCCGTCCCCGCCCCGGAGGGGCTAGGGGTCGGGTATCGTTGTCATTCGGTTGGTCTGTTTGTTTTTCCTGTTTGTCTGTCTGTCTGCCTGTCTGTATGTCTGTTAACAACTTTACGCAAAAACTACTGGTGAGGTTCTGAGTAAAATTAAAGGGATGGTGGGCTATGACCTTCTGATCATCTGATTAATTTTTGGGCTAAATTGGGCCAAGGCCCAGGCTGTAGGCCCAAAAGATGTAAAAAGAAAAAAGTAAAAAAAAATCGTTTTTTCGCCATAACCCCTTTCAAATTCGTCCTATCGGCATGAAACCCAAAGCCAAAGGTGCATCTTTCAAATCTGCATCCTATAACATGCCTCATTACATCAGGGGGGTCACCCTCCAGTTACCGGCAGGGGGGTCAACGTCAGGTGGGTCGGGCCTAAAATATCAAATGGGCATCAAATCGTCAATTTTCACCCGATTTACTCCAAATTTGATATGTGACATCTTTGACTACATATCCTGTTGTGTTTATACGTTAGCACTAAAATGACTGCCGGGGACGGGTTTGTTGTGCCTTGGCACCGCTTCTTGTTTGTGGAGGGGGGGGAGGAGGGTGAGTAGGGTGTTATTTATGGAAGGGAAAGAGGGAGAGGATTGGGGTTGCTTAATTAGTAGCTGAGGGATGGAAGGGCAAAGGGGTAGTCAGCGTGTGTGGGGGGAGGGAGGAAGGGAGGGAGAGATGGAAAGGGGAGTTAATCAGTTTGTGGAGGCAGGGAGGAAGAGAGGGGGGAGGGAGAGATGGAGGAGGAGACTTACTCGGTGTATGGACGGAGAGAAAGCGAGAGGGCAAAGGGACTGATTATGTGTTTGAAGGAAGGGAAGGAGGGACTGGAGTGGGCTGATTGCGTTAAGAAGTGGTGAGGATAGAGGAGTGAATTAGAGGAAGGGAGGGAGGAAGGGGTGAGGAAGGATGAGTCAGTGTGTGGATTGAAGCGAGGGCTGAGTGAGAGGGAGGTGAGGGAGGATGGGACGAGTGGGAGTGAGGGGCTAACCAGTGTATGCGGGAGTGCGAGAGGAAGAGAGAGGTGGGAGTTAGTGCATAGATGGATTCTTCTCGCTTTTCTATCCTTATCTTCACTCATAGAATTAGATATCATAGGCATAGACTTCTGTAAAAAATAGCCCTGAAAGGATCATTAGGTGTGCTGCTGCTTACTTTCCTTTGTACTCATTCGTAAATCTTTGTAAGAATGGAGGGAGCAGCGAGGGGGTGAGTGTGTGGAGAGAGGGTGAGGGAAGAGGGGGTGAGGAATTGCCTAGAAGGAAGGGAGAGAGAGTGAGTCAGTGTGTAGAGGGAGGGAGAGAGGGGTGAAGAGGGATGGGAGAGTGTGTGAAGGTAGCGTGAATTCAGTGCTTGGAGTAAGGAAGAGAGGGGTGCGAGGTTTCAGTCAAAATTTGGAGGGAGAGGGCGAAAGGGAGAGGAGAAATCAGTACTAGGAGAGAGGGAGGGAGAGAGGAGGACGGAGGGAGAGAACGAGAGAAGGAGGGAGGGAAGGGGTCAGGAGTGTGTAATGAACCCAGGGTAAGCCAGGTCACTAATGATAGGCTAAAAAGGCACTAGCAAGCACACTCAGCCAGGCCTTTATGCCAGGGATCACAGGCCAACCCACGATACACACACACACTATCGTATTTTGTTTACTCTCTCTCTCTCTCTCTCTCTCTCTCTCTCTCTGGGGATTAAATTTTATAGGATATATTTTGTTCCAATTGCCGTTGTTCGTCCTTCAAGTAACTAAACCTAAACTTACCCAGTAAATTAATGTTTTTTGGAACTGCTGTGAACTGGTAATCTTGAGTAAATATTCATCATTAAGTACTCGTTGTATTTCCGGGGAGCCTGGATGGGAGAGAGAGAGAGAGAGAGAGAGAGAAAGAGAGATTAGTTGGTCAGGTAATATGAAGCAATGGTTGGGAATCTTTAATAAGGGGAATCTTAGGTGTAGCCAAGGGATAAAATTAAATAGCTTACTTATTTTCACACCTACGTTTCATTTATTCTAATAGTATCCCTATATATCCTACTTACTGGTCGGATATATATATTCTTAGCATACTTACCAACGGACAGCGAGCCTCCTCTGTATTCGGCCTGGTATGGCGTGGATGTGGTGGTCGTTATCCAAATTCCGTCTTCGTATTTTAGTAGTCTATCTATCTATCTATTGACAGACGCCTCAATCCCGTTTGGGGTGGCCACAAACAAATCGCCTCCAAGTCGCCCTGTCCCCCGCCATTTCACTGCCCTGCTCCCAACTCACACCCACCTCTCTCATATACCTCTCCACCCCATCCCTCCATCTCATCCTCGGCCTCCCCCTCCCTCTTCCCCCCTCCGCCTCACTCACATACACTCTCTTCGTCAGTCTTTCACCCTCCATCCTCTCCACATGGCCAAACCACCTCAGTGTGTTCCTCATAACGCTTCCTATCACATCCACATCAACACCACAAAGCTCCTTTATATCCTCATTCGTCAGCCTGTCTCTCCACGTGACTCCACAGGCTCCTCTTAAATAACTCATTTCCACTGCTCTCACTCTTGTCTTGTGTCCTTCCAACAATGTCCAAGCTTCACTTCCGTACGTTAGAGTTGGTATCACAATACTGTCATGTAGTAACTTTTTCACTTCCATGCTCACTTCCCTGTTTCTTATCACTGCTTTCAAAGAACCAGCAACCTTTCTTCCCTGCTGTACCCTTTCAAGCACTTCACCCTCCAAACCTCCATCCTTACTCATCACACTACCCAAGTACTTAAACATACTCACATTTTCCAATTCCTCACCATCCAACCTCGCTGTAAAGTACATTCACTAACTTCACCTCTCTCAAAGACCATCACTTTACTCTTCCCTACATTCACCTTTAGTAGTATTTTCATATAATAAATTTAACATATTGTATATTATACTGTCAGTTCTGATGCTGTACAAAGAGTTTTGTGTATAGTACAGTATTTTCACCCGGCACTGCCGCCAATTCCACGGATTTTTAGTGACTATCCTCTTTATCTAACGCGATCATTTCCGTCTGATGCTCGTTGCTTCGAGATAAACGGGAATAAGGCGTTCATTACGGTCAGACGAAGTTCACTTTTAATCCGTTTGCAACTTGTTAATTTTTCATTTGTAACTTGCTAATGTGATTTAAATAATTTTCTTATTAGTCAGAAATCCTAATTTTATATAATTATTTAGGTATTTAAAAAAAGTATAGACACTTTAGCTATTGGTGATTCAAAATGGTTCGATGATTTCTCGACCCAGCAAACCTTCTACATCCGTTTTCCCTAGACGGTGGGGGGACACTCTCACTACATCCGTTTTCCCTAGACTGTGGGGGGATTCTCTCTCTCTCTCTCTCTCTCTCTCTCTCTCTCTCTCTCTCTCTCTCTCTCTCTCTCCTGTGCTGTGTGTGTGTGTGTGTGTGTGTGTGTGTGTGTGTGTGTGTGTGTGTGTGGTATCAACCTGGTTTCACACACATTCCCCGTGGGCGTGCAGTTATACTTAGCAAGCTCAGATGTGTGTTGTTGAAGACAGCGGTTTTGTGAGCAGGAGACCCAGTATATTTAATCGAGGGTATTTCATTTATTACCATGTCCTATTGACCTGTGTCCAAATTTAACCTGGGATGAAGTTTAATGTAGAGGATGCAAAACCTTATTTTCCAGTAGGTTCCCACATGGTTTTCCCCGGTAAGGAAGCTCCCTAACACCTCTTCCTTTGTGATTTATTCTTGGATATGGGTGTTTAACCCGTCACGTCCCGAGGTTTTCCGCACCTACGACATCCCCCAGTCCCGAGGTATTTTCGATTTTTTTTTTTTTTGGCTAAAACCTTCGCTTTTGGTGAGAAACATCGAAAATTCATAGAGAAATCACTCACCTGAGGTTTAAAGTGCCCAATCCAGGTAGGAGTTCCTCCTTACCTGAGTGGGTTTTCTAACATGCTGGCACCAAAGAAAACGAGTTCTATGGGAGGGTAGCTATTTTATCCACTCATAAACGGTATCTATTTATTTACTTGGTACGAATGTATATGTAGTATGACAGTTTATTGGTTTTCAAGCAGTAATAAAGGCATTATAAGCATTGTTTCACTCACTAACTAATCACCATACCTGACCTATTTTTGCCACACTACCTGATCACTATTTCTGGCTGTTTCTTCTTCTAATGCTATGTAAACATTGTCCTCCACATTGTCATCGATTGGGGAATCACTCTGGCCCTGAATAACTTTACTAGCCAGGTCACTGGTAACAGGTCCTTTGCCAAGACAATGTCGTTAGGGGGGGAGGGGGGAGGTTATGCAGTGTAAGGAATTGTCCCTGCTTGGTATCTTGTACAGGAATAGAGGAAGGTGTCCCATGTATACATACGAAAAATCATGTGCGAAAATTGAAAATTGTGCAAATTAGGGCCCTTGCAATTGCACGACGTACTGGTACGTCGCCGGGACTGGCAAATGCAAATCGTTGCAACGTACCCATACGTCGACGGGATGGGGCGGGTTAATATAATTTTGTATGTTATCTAAGCAGAGTATGGCAACATTAGAAGGAATTAGGTAAAACAGAACAGGACAGTAAAGTGTAATAAACAAAATAAATCACTTAGGAAATGGCGTTAGGGAGCTTCCTTACCCGAGAAGAATACAGTTCAGGGACTCAGCAGCACAGCCCTTCACATGCACCTCTCACCTGCACTCCGAAATCTGCCACATCTCCACCCGTGCATGATGCAATGGGATGTGGCAGATGACTTCTCCTACGACACGTGGGTAGTATTGCTCTACTGTAAGGGTCAGGTGCTCTTCAGAATCCGTAAAACACTGCTTGAACGTGTCAAATAAAACTGTTCATCCACTGAGACGTGTGGAAGCGTGTATCTGCAATTACACAGCTGCTTGCCAAAGTTCCAGTCCACTTCTTTTCTATTATCACATATTAACATTGTATTAGTCTGGTAATTAAAACACAATGAAAACTAACTGTTAAACTAACCACACAGATGATACTGACTACATGCCATTGTACCCACTCTTATGTGATGTTAGGGTTATGAATGCCAGCAAGAGGACCAGAACTTTTGCATGGGACTGTACATATAATCGTGGGCAATAATATGGCTTCACTTCTTAGCCTTTTATTCTCGTCGGTTCAGGAAGCTCCCTAACATCACGTCCTTGCCGGTTTATTTTTGGACACGGGTGGGTTTTATATGTTTTATACGTTGTTCATGCAAAGTATGGCGATATTAGAACGATTTAAGTAACACAGAAGAGGACGGTAAGTTGTAATAAGGAAAATAAATCCCCCTGGAAAAGGTTTTAGGGAGTATCCTTAACAAACGGGAATACAGGCCCGAGTCAGACAGCTATGTAGGTCACGCGTGATATTCTAAAACATTTGCAGAGTTTCATAGATGGCACTGTGTCGCTTCAAGTAACTATTTTTTTTTTTTATGCAAGGAAGAAGGAATCAGAGACCGGGAGCCCGCGAACCGTTCATTAAAAAAAATAAAAATAAAAATAAATAAAAAAAAAACACAGAGAGCCAAATTCAAGCTCCGTTCATTTCGAGAAGCCTGGACACACTGCATTTGAAAGACTGGAGATCATAGAAAGTAGGAAATACAGACAGAAGGAGACAGTTCCAGAGCTGATCTGTTGCAAAAATGAAGGACTGGGAGTAACGGTTAACTTTTGCATTAGAGGGTTGGACAGAAAAAGGATGAGAGTTTGTTGCTAGACGGGTGCTACGCGCCCGTCGTAGAGGTGGAGAAATGCAAGCAGACAGTTCAGAGGAGCAGTGACCATTGAAGTAGCGATAGAAAACAGATAAAGATGCAACAGTGCGGCGAAGAGACAGAGGTTCAAGGAAGCCAGTAAGAGGAGGAGAGTTAATGAGACGAAAAGCCTTTGACTCCACCCCATTGAGAAGAGTTGTATGTGGGGAGCCTCCCCACACATGAGAGTTGTACTCTACACAGGGGAGAATAAAACCCGTGTATAAAGTATACAACTGTGCAGAAGCAAAGTAGTTACGGAGTCGACTTAGCACTGTGTTGCTTCACGTAGCTGAGCACTGTGTTTCTTTAAGTAACTGTGCACTGTGTCGCTTCAAGAAACTGTGCACTGTGTTGCTTCACGTAGCTGAGCACTGTGTTTCTTTAAGTAACTGTGCACTGTGTCGCTTCAAGAAACTGTGCACTGTGTCGCTTCAAGAAACTGTGCACTGTGTCGCTTCAAGAAACTGTGCACTGTGTTGCTTCACGTAGCTGAGCACTGTGTTTCTTTAAGTAACTGTGCACTGTGTCGCTTCAAGAAACTGTGCACTGTCGCGCTTCAAGTAACTATGCACTTTCAACTAATTTGTCGGATTTGGAGAGGGTGTGGGGAGCGCACGACCCCCCGCTTTTGTCAGACCAATATATAAGTAGTAAAAATATTCAGGATTTTATTTATGTATTCCAGTAACACATTAATTTATTATTACTGTCCTCTGATTAAAGCAAGAAAAAATAAGATATATTTTAGTTTGACTGTTTATATAAATCAAGGGATATATAATTCTGCTAGGAATCACGCCTCCCCCACACCCTTTTTCCAATTTGCTAGCTCTGGCCCCACAGTGAGAAGGTTACTGAAGGCTGTATCAAACTTATAGTCCTAAAAGTCTTCCAGAGCAGAATACAAAGCTTTGGAGACAGCAAGATTAATATTACTGTAGATTTACGACAACGCACTGAAGATGTTTATATCGTTGACAGGGATGGGATTTTCAAACCTTTTTAAGACTGATTCACTGTCGTCACTCAGATTTTGATTTGGAGGCGAGACAAGAAGACTCTACAATTTTACCCTATCCCTTGTTCGTCCTGTCAATTCACATATTAGTTACGAGGGAAATATTAGCTTGTGCTGCTGTGTTGTTTCTCCAGGAAAGGCAAGAAGGGGAAGGTGTAAATGCTTCTCAAGTCCCTCGTTCTTCCTACAAATGAATGTGAGTTGTGACAGGGCCTCTGGGTGTGAGTAATTCTGAGTGTAGTTCAGAATACACAGAAAGTTCAGATAATAATAATGAAATGTGAGGAAGAACTGAATATCAATAATTATCACAAATTACTAGAGTGAATAGTAAAAATGAAGCTTCAGTTTATTTGCCGTGTGTGTGTGTGTGTGTGTGTGTGTGTGTGTGTGTGTGTGTGTGTGTGTGTGTGTGTGTGTGTGTGCGAAGGTTACGATCACACCAAAGTTCATGTGAGTGCCAGAGCTTTAACAGAAGCGAGTTTTTAAGAAATATTGAGAATTTTAAAACAGACTAAAACTAATTAACATACCTACGCTCTGCCTGTCGTCATTATTAAGCAGGTTATTCATTTAAAAGTTAACTGGAACTTGGAGTACCTTGGCTTCATATCCTTTTATCTCATCTGAATAATATAGAAGTTTTCCATCCATCAGCCAATCCCACGTTGCCCCATGAGGAGCGTAGGACCCGGGGCTAGGCAAGTGGGTCCTGACATTTAAGATGAGTGACCAGCCTCACTCACCCCTGAGTGGCATAACGTGAGCAATAAACCTTAACCACCCCTTGGATATAAACCTTCACCATCTTAATCCGATTGGAGTTCCGTAATTACCCACTAGATCACCAGGCGCCCTAATTTGGTTATATGGTTACCACCCAGCGTAGTAAATGGTTTCCTGGTGTACAGGACACCATTTGGCTTGTCACTCAGTGTAGAGTCACTCTTAAGCAGAAGGAAGAGGAAAGAATGAAGGAAAGAAAGACAGAATAGGAAGGAAGGAAAGAAGGAAGGAGGAGAGGAAAGGGCAGACACCGGAGAGCAACACTACATTTAGTGAGAGGATGGTGAGCGACCCCACCTACCACGTAGTTTTTTTTTTTTTTTTTTTTTTAAGGGATGACAAACAGCCATCAAGAGCGAGATGATGAAAGATTGTGAGCGTAATTAACCTTCCACAGAACATCGCCTTTACCCTCTAGCTTGGCCTGAATTGCCATCTGTCTCTCGTGAATGCTGAGTTGAAGCACTAGACCAACGCTATTTTTACACAATATGACGCTGGTCACGAAGAAGTGCTGTGGAAAGCACACAGAGCAGCAGCATTGCCTTTTTCTCCCGCTGAGCTGCACAAAATAAGCCGAAATAAGGTCGAAAATCTGAGCCTAGTTGGTTAAGATTAAGGAAACTCCCTAACACGTTTTCCTAAGAGATTTATATTGCTTATTACACCGTAATAACCTTTGTGTTATTTAAATCATTCTTATATCACCATCGTGGTCATCAATAACGTACACAGTGACATTAACTGTCCGTACCCAAAAATAAATCGCTAAGGAAGAGGTGTTAGGGAGCTTCCTTAACCGACGAGAATACGAGCCCATCTGTTTGGGTATCTACGAACAAACGCAAAATCGCTGTCATTTTTTTCAGAGATCATTTTTTAAAAACTGTTTTTGCTACAACACGAATATAGTTAACTTAGGAGAGAGACCCAGCAGTGATTTTCAGTTCCTTCTTGTTCTTCTTCTTGTTCATCATCAGCATCATCATCAACAGCATCAACATCAACATCACCATCACCATCACCATCACCATCACCTTCACCTTCACCTTCTTCTTTTCATCTTCACTTCTCCCTCCTCCTCCTCCAGCTCCTCCTCCACCAACTTTTCTCCTTCTACTCCATCTCCTTCACCTTCTCCTCTTCTTCCTTCTTCTTTTCTCCTCCTCCTCCTCCAGCTTCTCCTCTTCCAAATTCTCTCCTTCAACTCTTCCTCCTCCAAGTTTTCTCCGTCAACTCCTCCTCCTCGTTCTTTTTGCAAACCCATTCATCTTGTTCTCTATTGACTACGCACTTTTTACTTTCTTCTCGAACCATTCTCTTCAATTTTGGAGACTCTTCGATATGGAGGGGTGACTGAAGCGGTAGAGAGATGGCCTGCAGTCCTAATGGTCCCAGGTTCGAATCCCGGCTGGGGTAGGGAACAGTTTAAGGATGTGGATATCATAAAGTAGAGTTTACTGATCTACCATTAGACCCGGCAACATGTCGTAACAATACTCCCTGTAATACAATATGCCATCAGGTCGATTAAATACCTCTAAGAGCGAGATTTCGGTATAAAAGGTGGCACCGCTTCCTGGCATACAAACATCCCTCAGTTCCCTCCCTATCCCCCAAAGGAAGGATGATAGATTGCACAAGAGTAACTTCAGCCTGTAGTCCACTGGGTTCTCAAACGATCCTGGGGTTTTAACTACTACTACTACTACTACTACTACTACTATTAATTCAATAGACTACGACATAAGTACACTACAAACAATGAAAGTATATAGGCGAATAACAGTGCATGTACAAAACTAACGTATCGGCCGTTTTCTACCCTCTCCGTTTTCTTTCCCTTACCCACACTCAGATTATCCCTCCCCCCCTCGTACTGTCTGTCTTCCATGCTTGTAGGAACCAGTTTAGTTAATTTATCTCTATTTCTTGTTTTACTGTTGTACTAATTTTTGTTCTTGCGCGCAAGTACTGATCATTTTGTATGTAGGTTTTTAAAAATTTTCGGTACTCTAAGACGCGTTGTTTCGGTGCCATGTTTATGCTAATTTAATTAATCTCCTTCCCCCCCCCCCCGCTCCCAAACTAACACGAAACCGACCCAAGATAAGAAACTGTTATGCTCCCTCTTTTATGTAAGGCGCCGGGGGAGGGAGTTTACGGTGGCTGGATATATTAGAGCTTAATTAGATGGTCCACAGCATAATTCTGGCAAATATTTGGAGCATAATGGCACGCTTTAAGCACCGGGCTGCGTTGGTGCTGGCTGGGTGCTGGGGGCGTTTTGGGGGAAGGGGCTAGAAGAGTGCTGGTGTTGTTTCGTCTGCTTGTTTTGTTACTGCTACATTTTTTGTTGAAGAAGGAATATGCTGTGAAAATGATAAAGATAAGTTAAAAAAATAAATTAAACAAGGCTAGGCTAGGATAGGATGGGATAACACTGGAGAGCTATGCAGGGCTTGTTGTGTAGTCTGCCTGTTTTGCTTTATTTCTTGTTTATGAAGGCCTCTATGGACAAAATAATAGAGATGAGTAATAATGGAATGGAGGGCACTAAATATTCTTTACTTTCTTGTGAAGATAAATAGCAATTTGGTCATAACGATGTGAGTAAAAATTGAGAGCTTGTGTGCTAATAGTGGTACTCGCAGCCCCTAAAGTTGAGTGAGTATAAACCCAGTGGACTGCAGGCTGAAGTTGCCCTTAATTCACCGCCCACCACTGCCATTTCGGAGATAGGTAGTGGACTGATGGACTTTTCAACAACCAGGCAGCTCCAGCCCCGGTCTTGTCGGTGCCACAGCATGAAGGCGATCCTCTCCGGCATCAGCGTGGTCTGTGAGAGGCTATAAAAGTGACCCGCCTTAGCTGCAGTCAGCCGAGTTGGGATTTTTTGTATTTAATTCCAATAATCTATACTTGGGAAATTTTATGACTGGACGATGTATTTATTCAGTTCTGTTCACGTCCATCCACTCAGACCAGTGTCAAAACCAAGTGCACATATTAATTAATAACACACACACACACACACACACACACACACACACACACAGAGTCATACACACCCACCCACCCATACACACACACACACACACACACACACACACACACACACACAGTCATACACACCCACCCACCCACACACACACACACACACACACACACACACACACACACACACACACACACACACACACACACACACACACACACACACACACACACATAGTCATACACACACGCGTGAGCGCGCCAGCAAACCCATTTGTGCTTAAAAACTGTATATTTTCTTCTAGTCTCGGTCGGATATCAGTTCCCTCAAAATCCACGCTTCTCTTTTTTAAAGCTAGAGACACTTGGGCCTTTAACGTACATCGTTTCGTTTCGTTTCGTTTCGTTTTTAAAGGCTCCAACATGCTTGCATGCGTCGGCCTTGATCACCTAATGGCGGCTCTCCACGCTGCACGATCCATTGCAGCCTCCCTGTTCAGTCCCTTAACCCTGAGGTCACACTTAATGACCTCGTCCCATGTCTTTCTCGGTCTACCCCTCATAACCCAATATTAACACTTCTCACCTTCCTCACCCAATTACCATCCCCCATCCTCTCCACATGTCCAAACCATCTCAATCTACCTCTCCTCATCAGAACACAAATACACTCCAGTCCCATCCTACCTCTCAACTCTTCTTTTATTAATACTGACTATGACTATATATATATATATATATATATATATATATATATATATATATATATATATATATATATATATATAATGAACTGGGGTTGTTACATTTTGTGTATCAAGGATGGGGCCTGTCCATCATCGCCAAACCACCAGGTGCGTTATCTATGGTACCTACACCCTAATTAAGCCTGTAAGTATACCCAGACACGATAGACTTCCTTTATCTTTTAAACTGGATACTTTCTTGCCGCGTCAGAATTGACTGTAGCATACAGCGTCTCCTGGTGTGTTGGGGGTGGTGGTGCGTTGGTGGGGGTTGTGTGTTGGTGGGGATGGTGTGTTGGAGAGGGTGGTGTATATATAAAAAGAGTGGGAACATTACTGCAGTGAGGCAGGGCATGGCGGGGCGGGGGGGGGGGGGCGGGAAGTTAATCGCCGTTATCGCTATGTCATCTACTTTACGGGGTTTTTGTGCCGGCGTAGTAGAGGGAGAGGGAAGGCAATGTGCGCAATGACGAAATGAAATACGGCTCCACACCTGCTGTTTCTCGTGTTTGGCTTTACTAGGCATTATATATCTTTTGTAAAACAACCTAGACGCTGTATTTGTCTTGTGGATTATATTGACGTTATATTCCACCTGCTGATTAAATAATGTTATATTCCTCCTGCTGATTAAATAACGTTATATTCCTCCTGCTGATTAAATAACGTTATATTCCTCCTGCTGATTAAATAACGTTATATTCCTCCTGCTGATTAAATAACGTTATATTCCTCCTGCTGAAAAATAGTTATATTCCTCCTGCTGATTAAATAACGTTGTATTCCTCCTGCTGATTAAATAACGTTATATTTCTCCTGCTGATTAAATAACGTTATATTCCTCCTGCTGATTAAATAACGTTATATTCCTCCTGCTGAAAAATAGTTATATTCCTCCTGCTGATTAAATAACGTTATATTCCTCCTGCTGATTAAATAACGTTATATTTCTCCTGCTGATTAAATAACGTTATATTCCTCCTGCTGATTAAATAACGTTATAATCCGCCTGCAGAAATTAAATATAAAGTTTTCGTTGCTCCTACAGGTATTCATTGCAGAAATCACCCTGGCATTGCAGGGGCCGTTGCTTGCCTGCAGTTGATGAGTGTGCGTGGCCAGGCAGACCGGGATTACTCAGCACTAACAACAACTTTAGGTTGACATCAATTGCTTAGGAGATGACCATTAGGCTTACGTAATGACTGTCTGGTGGTAGTTCATGCTCAGAGACACACTGTAACTTGTAGATGGTCTATTGTGACACCTGGAAAGCTTGGCTTGGAGGGAGACGCGGGTTTACTTTTCTCTAACGTTTTGGGCTGTACAGACTCCATCCTAGCAGAAAGTGAAAGCTGGGACATTTATACCCCTGGGAGGTGGGAATTTCACGGGGTATATCGCAACTATTCCACTTTTTGTTCAAACTCTCTGAAGACGAGTTCTGTGCAGCCCGAAACGTTAGAGAAAAGTAAAGAATTAAGGCTCTGACCTGTCTCTCTCTCCCATCCAACCTCTCCATAGTATACAGTAGTTTGTAAAGCTTGTACTGTATATTATTATTTTCTTTTATGTAAGGAAGAAGGAACCAAAGGCCAGGAGCCCGCAGACCGTTCCCTCCAAGAAAAAACAAAAACAATACAAAAGGGAGCCAAATTCAAGATCCGTTCATTTCGAGATGCCCGGACACACTGCGTTTGAGAGACTGGAATTGTTGACTTGATACTGCAACGTTTTAGGGGAGGGTGTCATATCCCAGTACTTGCTAGCTTGCATTCGTACATTTTTACCGAATTATTAAAGTTCTTTAGGTGATTAAATCGTGACTTATTTACCTAATCATTAAGGCTCTTTAGTGCACGTATTCGTTAGGTCATTCCTTCGTGACTTACCAGTACACCGTCATCATCCATACCTCCTCTCCTACCCAAGGATGGGGTGATGTAGGGTTCAGAGAGAGAGAGAGAGAGAGAGAGAGAATTACCTAAAGCTTCCCCCAAACAAGCCTCACTAATTCATCATCCAAGTCCCCAGCAGCCTTACACCATCCCACAGGCGTAAACATTCACACTTACGCGCTTCCACGAGACAAAGCTGTTTAGCATTATTCCAGAGGTTTCACTCCATCTGCAGGGTTGAGAAGGAAACCCAATCGGCATGAGAAAAATTTATTAACAATATAAATGTATAAAAGCCTGAGTATTAAAAGCCAAATATTAGTATTTTAAAGTGAGAGTGTGACGATTTCTATACAAACGACACCTGAAATTTTATAAAAACTAAATGAGCTTTTAAAATCACTGAACTCAAAGATGACAGAGTAAAGTATATCTTTGTGATGTAAAAAAGAGAAAATGATTACAGCATTATACTGCTGCAAGTCAGAATGATATACTAACAGCAGTGCTTTATAATTGTACTTTGTTTTAAAAAAGGAAAAACATAGTCAGCAAACAGTTGAAAACTCAGTTGCTGATGTCTTTCGTCTGATTCTTGGTAGAGAGTTTGTCACTGAACGTGTATCAGGTATCGGAGCCACTGAGGTGGTTAGGCTCTGTTTCCTCTCATGAATTAACGCTGAAGTTCTTGATCCAGTAGATGCCTGGTCAACCCCGTGGCCTGCTGGCTGGCTTAACACTGAACTCCTTGATCCTGATATTGACTGACTGGCTGCCTGACCAACTAAGGAATTTCTTGATCCAGACACTGACTGACCAGAAGAGAGATCAAACAACAACGGCCCTGATCCACTGTCTAACTGACTTATTACTGAATTTCTTGTCCCAGATACTGCATGACCAAGTGGCTGGCCTGTTACTGAACTAGATCCAGGGAGTGACTGATGGCCAGGTGGTCTCGGTGACTGGAGAGAAGGCGAGGAATGAATGGCATCAGGGAGATTCTTTAGCAAGTCTAAAACATCTCCATACTCGGGCAGCAGCGGCTTAATGCTGTCTTCTCCTGATTCTGAATGCAGTCCTGAAAGAATTGGTAAGAAAAATGGTAAGGAAAAGAGTATCAGAACCGTAAATATGTCAACTGAGGCAGGTACTGTTCATGTTGCCATGGAACTAACTGGCTCTTATAGTTTAGAGTATGACACGATCTCTCTCTCTCTCTCTCTCTCTCTCTCTCTCTCTGTCATTCGTCTGTGGGCACAGCCAAATCAGTTTCCTAAGGCCATGCAGTCACCCTGTGTGTCATACTCTTCAACATATCAACAACTGAACGCTAATACTCACCGTCCCCATTGAACACAAGCCAGGGCTGTCATATTAAGGATTTTTGTAGTGGTATTTGTGTGGATGTTTTTATGACATTTAAGTGTGTTCCGTGGCAGGCTGGTAAAGCATGCTTTAGCGAAATTCAGGACGTCAAAGTGTTCTCTACCCCAGCCCGGGATGCAACTCGCCTACTTTTGGACCTAAGAATACGACCAGCTTCTCTGTCCACTCGATCACAAACCATCCTACCGAATCGACCGCCACCTCCAGCTGTTGTCACGGGTCTTTTTATGGAGGTTATGTTAATAGTGCTGAGGTAAGAGAAAGACCCTTACTCTTGTCGCGTAAAGAAGCTCCCTAACACTTTTTCTTAAGTGATTTACTTTGCTTATTGCACCTTACTTTCCCCCCTCTGTGTTCTATAAATCATTCTAATATCACCATACTTTGCATAAATAACGTATAAGAGAATATTAACCAGCCATATCCAAAAATAAATTGCTAAAGAAAAGGTGCTAGGGAGTCTCCTTAAGCGACGAAAATACGGGCCAAAGTGAGAATGTGTGAAAGCTGGCATCACAGTGACGGCACATTAGGAGGAGTGTACTTGTGTGTGTGTGTGTGTGTGTGTGTGTGTGTGTGTGTGTGTGTGTGTGTGTGTACAGAGAGTGATTGCCACATCATAACTTAGCAAGATATTTTGTTATTTTTAGAAGGGAAATTTTAAGGGACGCCTGGGTAGGCTCTAAATCAAGAAAGTGAGATTTTGAAGGATGGCTGGGTGGGGCTCAAAATCTAGGCTCTTAGGATAACGTGAAGGTATAGATAAAAGATTAGGGCTATCAAACATGCGGTTCATCACCCTCTTATATACGGTCCTGAGCAACAAACAGACACTATAATTCAAATTCTTATATCAGTCCTGTATATTTACAAACTGGGGCGATTTTATGAAATAGGGAGTGCTTTTTTGGATATTATTAATGTATTGTTTAATTCTAGGGAGTATTCTGTATAAGGATGCTTCCAGAGATCGAGTAGTGTGGAGAGCCTCCATTAGGTGACCAAGGCCAAAGCATGCAGCATGTTGGGGTCTTCATAAACGATCCAAACGATATGACAGTTCTGCTTGCCAAATGAATGCACATAAAAATAAAACTAACTGGACACTGGCTAGTGTGTGTGTGTGTGTGTGTGTGTGTGTGTGTGTGTGTGTGTGTGTGTGTGTGTGTGTGTGTGTGTGTGTGTGTGTGTGTGTGTGTGTGTGTGTGTGTGTGTGTGTGTGTGTGTGTGTGTGTGTGTGTGTGTGTGTGTGTGTGTGTGTGTGTGTGTGTGTGTGTGTGTTTTCACTCACCTAATGCAGCTGAGGTGAATGAGTCAGAGGGAGAGCAGTCCCCCTCGTAGGCATAAGCTCGTAGATCATCCTGTGCGAGCAAAGGCTGTCCGGGTCTCACTCCTTTGCTCTCCTGAACCTGCTGTGTTACTGCTAATGTGTCAGCAGGAGAGGACACTACACCCCTGCTTTCCATACAGCACACCATCTACTTCACCCCGCCTCGCTGCTGACAGGCCAAGTCTTCAGCTACAGATATAGTGGGGCATCGAGAGGACTTTTGTTTGATGCCGCCAGTTAGTTTGACCTGTGACATGAGCATTGTGGGAGGGATGGCCAGGCTTACCTCACACGGTACCCCCTCCTTGACCTTCACAGGCGACAAGTCCAGGGGTGACAGGACATGCTTGGTGACTGGAAGTAATGTAAGAATCCAGTGTCAGTAAATATTTTGGACATTTCAGAGCAACAGTTATCAATAAAGCTTAAGTCTATCATCAGAGTTCACGCGAATCCAGCACCTAAGAGAGTTGTTTATACCACTGTACTTACAGACTGCATACTTCTAACTTCACAGGGATCCAGTCTTTCTTAAATTCACAGGGATCCAGTCTTTCTTAAGTCTACAAGGATCCAGTAATGATAATTTTGTCATTCAGTTAAGTGGTTTTCAAGACTGCATACATCTGTTGAGTTCATACGGATCTTGTATCAATAACAGTGACGGATATTTAACCATTGTTGGAAGAGAAGGAGTGTTGTGGTGTGGATGTATAGGAATGCATTAGGAGAAACATTAAGGTGGTTTGGCCATGTGGAGAGGATGGAAAGTGAGAGACTGACGAGGAGAGTGTATGTGAGTGAGGTGGAGGGGGGAAGAGGGAGGGGGAGACCAAGGATGAGATGGAGGGATGGAGTGGAGAGGTATATGAGAGAGGGGGGTGTGAGCTGGGAGCAGGGAAGTGAAATGGCGGGGGAAAGAGCGAGATGGAGGCGATTTGTTTGCGGCCACCCCTTACGGGATTAAGGCGTCTGGCAATACATAGATAGATAGATAGTTTGCAAGAGAGCGTACACGTATCTCTTAATGAGTTAAAATGGGTGTTAGATTAATAGGACAGTCTTGAAGAATTACTGGGTGGTAAACGTGCTTGTATCTGTGATGTGTCTGTGCCAAGAAGTATGCCAGTTTACTTATTACTGTTGCTGATCATCACATACCCACACACACACACACACACACCATACAGATCCACATCCACACCCACCCACACGCCATACACATCCACATCCACACCCACCCACCCACACACCATTCACATCCATATCCACACCCACCCACCCACACACCATCCACATCCACATCCACACCCACCCGCACACCATACAATCCACATCCACACCCACCCACCCACACACCATACAAATCCACATCCACACACACACACACACACACACACCATTCACATCCACATCCACCCGCACACCATACAAATCCACATCCACGCCCACCCCCACCCACACACAATTCACATCCACATCCACACCCACGCACACACCATACAAATCCACATCCACACCCACACCCACCCACACACCATACACATCCACACCCACCCACCCACACACCATACATATCCACAGCCACATCCACACCCACGCACACATCATACACATCCACATCCACACCCACCCACACACCATACACATCCACAGCCACACCCACCCACACACCATACACATCCACATCCACACCCACCCACACATCATACACATCCACATCCACACCCACCCACACACCATACACATCCACAGCCACACCCACCCACACATCATACACATCCACATCCACATCCACACCCACACCCACCCACACATCATGCAAATCCACATCCACATCCACACCCACACACACAGTACACATCCACACCCACACCCACACCATACACATCCACATCCACACCCACACACACACACCATACACATCCACATCCACACCCACACCCAACCACACACACCATACACATTCACATCCACATCCGCACACACACACACACACACACACACACACACACACACACACACACACACACACACACACCAAACACATCCACACCTACACCCACACACACACCATACACATCCACATCCACACCAACACACACCATACACATCCACATCCACACCCACATACACACACACAATACCACCCACACCCACCCACACACCATACACATCCACACCCACACCCACCCACACACCATACACATCCACACCCACACCCACCCACCCATCCGGCATACACCAGGGATTATCCTGAAAGCCAATACAAACCTCTGGCGGCAGACTAAAAATAAAACAATATGCAAAAAGTTCAGGATACGATATACCGAGACTCTGGTCTATATCTCATTGGTTAAGGAAGCTCCCTGACACTGTTCCTCAGTGATTTATTTTTGGTTCCGGCTAGTTACTATAATTTATTACTTTATGCAGGCGGAATATGACAATATTTGAATGATTTAAGCAACACAGACGGGGAGAGTAAAGTGTAAAGCAAAATAAACTGCCTAGGAAGAGGTGTTAGGGAGCTTTCTTATCTGAGGAGATTGCAGAACTAAAATTCATTCAGATTTTCTGAAGATCAGTCTTTCCTGTGGCTGAATAAAATTATCTGGTGGTATCTGAATTAAGAAAATGAAATAGATATAGCTCTGAAATGGATTAAAATATCTCTCACTCACTCAGGCAATCTATCGATCTATCCACCTATCCATCCATCTTTCCATCTTTGAGAAGGGTGAAACATACGAAGCTGCATTTGTGGACCACTTAATTTTCCGGGCAATTCATGAGAACCTGAGAGGAAGGCTTGTAATATTAAAACAACTCCTTAAAGGTGAGAGTTACCTGACCTAGTACACCTGTTTTTCATGGAGTAAATTAAGCAAACAACCTCCCTCCTCACCCCCACAAAACATATAAAAAAATCAATCAGTAAAAAATAGAGACATTATACTGTAGAGTCAGGATCAGAAGCCCGTCTAAACATCACCTCTTCTATTTTCCTTTACTTTCACATCACTCGTTAATAATCCTCTGATATTTTACTGATGCAAGCTGTCGATATGGGCAGACGCAGATGGCTCCACATGCAAAGGAGAATTCGTTGTTTCTCTTCCACAGCGATTTGTTTTTCCAGTTCCCCTCCCCCCCCCCCGCTGATATCGACAGCTTTTTTTTCCACCCTCTGCTGATATTGCAAGCTGCTGATGGAAAAACAAATCGCTAAGGAAGAAACATGAAGAATTCTCCTATACAATGCTGGGCCAGAATATCTCGCGCTTCACGACCGTAGGGTTTGCAGTTCGAGCCCGCACCAAAGTAACGTATATCTGGTGAGAAATCTCTCCAAGGACCTCTCCTCGACCTGCGGAGTATTAGGGTCCATTGGTCTTAGCCCGGAGGATTCGCCCTGTGCAATGTCGATAGTCATTTGTCGATTCATCACAGTGGGGGAAAATGAATAGCAGACGAAATAACAAGGGGATCAACATATATAAAGAGGGCACATGTACTTGTATGGGTGTGTGAGATATCAGTGACGGCCTGGATAGTGAGGGGCGTATCCAAGACGTCTGTAACGTTACTGATATCGGCGGGTCCCAGCGCAGCGCCTCGTCCAGATCGCCACCGCTGAAGACTCAGCGTAAGCATCACACCCAGCACCACTGCCGAACAACACGGTCCATACAGTTCATAGGCAAATATAAAAATAAATAAATAAATAAAAGTACAGGAATTACTTAAAATACAGTTCTAGACCAGATATTCATAAAACTGAATAATATTTCCCTCATTACTTAACTCCTTCCGTCCAATGTTATACCTTACTAGATGTTTTTGGATGGAGTAAATGCTGCCTTTTTATATTATGGTATACAGTACTCCATCTTCAAGTCCCTAGTCACAGTGGGGATAATATGGGATATGGCTGATAGTGTCTTCGGCAAGGAGAGTATGTTATCACCCCTGTTCTCTCTGACAAGGAGAGTATGTTATCACCCCTGTTCTCTCTGACAAGGAGAGTATGTTATCACCCCTGTTCTCTCTGACAAGAGTATGTTATCACCCCTGTTCTCTCTGACAAGAGTATGTTATCACCCCTGTTCTCTCTGACAAGAGTATGTTATCACCCCTGTTCTCTCTGACAAGAGTATGTTATCACCCCTGTTCTCTCTGACAAGAGTATGTTATCACCCCTGTTCTCTCTGACAAGAGTATGTTATCACCCCTGTTCTCTCTGACAAGAGTATGTTATCACCCCTGTTCTCTCTGACAAGAGTATGTTATCACCCCTGTTCTCTCTGACAAGAGTATGTTATCACCCCTGTTCTCTCTGACAAGAGTATGTTATCACCCCTGTTCTCTCTGACAAGAGTATGTTATCACCCCTGTTCTCTCTGACAAGAGTATGTTATCACCCCTGTTCTCTCTGACAAGGAGAGTATGTTATCACCCCTGTTCTCTCTGACAAGAGTATGTTATCACCCCTGTTCTCTCTGACAAGAGTATGTTATCACCCCTGTTCTCTCTGACAAGGAGAGTATATTTTCACTCCTGTTTGTTTGTTTGTTTGTTTGTTAACCATTAGCAGGATTACTCAAAAACTAAAAGTGAGATTCGGACCAAATTGGTGAGTAGATAGCCCATGTCCCAGAGAACAATAGATTATCTTTTTTGCTTGTCTGCTTGTCTGTTAGCAGGATTACTCAAAATTTAAATGAGAGATTTGGACCAAATTTGGTTGGTAAACAACCCATGTCCCAGGGAACAATCGATTAACTTTTGAGACTGATCCGGATCGTATTACAGATTCTGGATCCGGAAAACACTTTTTGTGAAACCCTAATCAGTGATGAGAAAACCTAACCCATTATGAAGAGTGGCTTGGAAATTACGTTGCCCTTGTCGGAGAGATGCGCTCCACTGAGTGCCCCTCTAGTTTATTTATTTATTCATGTTTATTTTTATTTCTACTTGTTTAATAACTGGAATAATAAACAATAATCGATACCAACATCCTTCTAACGCAGTTTCTCGTGGTCACAAGGGGTGGGGAGCTTTCCACAAAAATTTTTCATCTCATTTTGGAATTTAAGTATAAGTAAAGGGGAATCATCACGGCATTTTCTATTGTGCCATAGGAGGTACAAGGCTGCTTGCAAAAACAGTACCAATCAGTAAGGCTGCTACATCCAGCAAGGACACAGTTTGTAATCCCATCCTCTAGTACGACTGACCAAGATCATGATGCAGTACCACAATGATATACAACAGGATGATGATGATGGTGATGATGATGATGGTGGTGGTGGTGGTGGTGGTGGTGGTGATGACTTCGATGACGACGACGATGACGACGACGACGATAAGGATGATGATGGTGATGATGATGATCCATAGACACAGAATAAGAGGGAAGTTGTTATGAAACCTAAACTAAAATGGTCCTGTTTTATCCTGCATTTTTTCCCTTGTAAAGCCTTTAGATGAAATTTGAGAGATATAACAGAAACATAAATTAGTACTTGGGAATACTCACCAATAAGTAGAATGGAGACTGCCAGAGTGGCCACAGCCAGAGGTGCAGCAAGGGGGTTGGCATCAGAAGGCATGTTAAGCCACTCACAGTTGTCCCCTGTGTGAGTACCGGGGCAGGAACACTGATAGCCTGGCTGTAGGTTGTAGCAGGACCCACCGTGCAGGCAGGGGCGGAACACACACTCGTCTATATCTTGACACACATTACCACTTAAGTGTTCACCAGACCCACAGCTGTCAAGAGGAACATCATGATTGAAAAAATTAGCACATGCGGCAAAACCCACAGTTGTCAAGAACATTTGTGACTGAAAAAATTAATATATTTACCGTTTTGGCACACCTGCCATTAGGTGTCAAGTTCTATTCTTCTATACCTTCACTGATCTTACTATAACACTTTCACCTTAACTTGACCCAGATTTTCGTCCTTTTTGCAGCTAATTTCACGTAGCTTAATGGCAGAGTAAGCTTACATCATTTCGATATCACTTCTTCGTGACTAGAGCCAAATTCGTTAATTTATTCTTACAACTCAGCATTCAAAATGGAGAAGTGGCAATTTTAGGCCAGGTTAGAGTAAAAAGGTTATAGTTATGTGTTTCCTATACCCAGAGCTGTCAAGAGGGATATTGAATGAACCAGTTATAGACATTTGGCATTTGTATAATGTTACGGAACAGAGAAAGATAATGTACACTTTAAGTGAGAATACTAAAAATCACTACTGTCCCGTAAAGTTCCAGGTTCAAAACAAAAGAGTTAGGTAAAATTACAAGTTAAAGTTTAATGCTCAAACTAACAACAAAACATTCAGGACTCATAAGGATAATGTAATGGCAAAAAAACAGGTTAAATATATGGTTAACTGCAATAGCCTCTATTAACACGAAATTAGCAAGAGTAAATTTATCTAAGTCAGCCCTGATACAATGAAAATACCAGATAATACTCAGTGAATGCAAGATATATTATTACAGATACAAAATATTATTAATAATGGCTGACACCTAAAATACTTTGCCACCTAAAATACATCAATCACAAAAACCTTACTAGGCCTAAGAATTAACACCTTATGCTATACAGTACAAGAAAAAATGCAATAACACTTATACTCAAATTACACAGCTGCTAGATGACTGGAGACTTCCTGAGCACTCACAATAATAACAACTGTACAGGGAAGGACAGAGATGTGAACAAAATGAGGAGTAGATCTAAGTGGCAATTAATGCAGAGACTGAGCTCATTATATAGGTGCCGGCAGAGCTTGATACAACATGTAAGGAGGACGCGCAAATGAAGCCAGAGGGGACAAAGAGTTGACACTCCTGCTCTGAACAACAGAAAGAACGACTTACTCTACTATAAGGGAGGAGGGGGGGAGTGAGGTAGAACACGCTCGTGATCAAACATGCAGCACACTGTAGGTTAAAATTACACAAAGGATGATGAAATCATAGGCTATGTAACACCTCCCCACAAAGAAAAAGAAATTTACAAAGGAAATTTCTTATTACTCTAAAACAATCTGTCTAAAGTCTAGATAAGCAATCTGCAATAACATTTTCTTTCCCCTTGACATGTTGTATGTCTAATGAATACTGAAGAAGTAGACTCCATCTTGTCAATCTCTGATTTTTATCTTTAAACTTACCAAGGAATTTCAGTGGGTTATGATCGGTATAAATGACTATGGGGTCAAAACCAGAATACAAATAAAATGAAAAATGCTGTAAACCCAAAATCAAGGCCAAAAGCTCTTTCTCAATAGTTGAGTAGTTCTTTTGAGGTGGAATCAACTTCTTACTGTAATAAGATACAGGGTGTTCAATACCCTGATCATCCTCTTGCAGCAAAACAGCCCCAGCTCCTGTATCACTTGCATCAACAGCCATCTTAAAAGGCTTAGCAAAATTTGGAGTAGCGAGCACTGGCTGACTTAATAGGATAGCTTTAAGTTTGCTGAAAGAGGATTCACAGTCATCGGTCCAGACAAATTTAACTTCCTTTTTCAGTAGGTCTGTAAGTGGTGATACAAGAATTGAAAAGTTAAGAACAAATCTCCTGTAATAACCTACCATTCCCAAAAATCTTTGTAGCTCTTTCCTACTTTTAGGTCTGGGAAGATCACTTATAACCTGAACCTTAGCTCCTGGTGGTGCAACATGTCCATCACCAATTACGTACCCAAGGTACTGAACTTTAGCTTGACCAAACTCACACTTTGATAAATTAGCTACAAGATTAGCATGAACTAAACGCTCAAGAAATTTACTGGCATGGCATAGGTGATCTTTCCAGTTGTCACTGAAGATTAATACATCATCAATATAAACAACACACCCTGCCAAACCCTCTGTTACAACATTCATGAGCTTCTGAAATGTGGCTGGTGCATTCTTCATACCATATGGCATTACAGAACATGCAAAAGTCTTTCCTAGTGTTACAAAACATGAGATCTCCCTAGTACGTTCAGTCATAGGTACTTGCCAGTATCCCTTTAACAAATCAAACTTACTTATGTACCTAGCCTTTCCGATCTTGTCTATGCAATCTTCCACACGAGGGAGAGGGTAAGTGTCTGTTTTGGTTATCTGATTAACACGTCTGTAGTCAATGCAAAGCCGCTGTGACCCCCCTGGCTTAGGGACCAGAGTGACAGGAGAACTCCACTCGCTCTGACAGGGCTCAATCATCTTGTGGTCCAACAGGTAGCCAAGCTCCTTCTGGATGAGAGGAACTTGCACTGGGTTCACACGGTAAGGAGGCAGTTTAATTGGCTTTGCGTCTCCAACATCGACATCATGCATCAACACAGTAGTTCTTCCTGGAGTGGCTCGGAACACTTGTGGGTACTCCTGCAGTAATGCCGAAAACTCCTGCCTTTCCTCGGGAGGTAGATGAGAAAGCTTAGTCTGGAGATCATTCATGATATCAGGATTCTTCCCCAAACTATCAATCAGGCTCATGCTGCATGGGAGAACTTCACTTGCAGACTCGGGTGGAACAGCTGCAATGCAGACTGGGTTATTTTCGTCCCGCCTGTGATATGACTTTAGCATGTTGATGTGACAAAGTTGCTTGTTCTTTCTACGATCTGGTGTGGCGATGACATAGTTGACATCACTGAGTTACTTCTCCACGAAATAAGGACCACTAAACTTGGCTTGAAGAGGTTGCCCATGAACCGGTAGCAGAATCAAAACCTGATCTCCTGGCTGAAAGTGGCGTAACCTGGACTTCTTATCATACCAAGTCTTCATCTTCTCCTGAGCAGCTCCTAAATTCTCTCAGGCCAGTTATAAAGCAGTGGACAGCCGTTCTTTGAACTTCATCACATACTCCAGCAGGTTGACGTCATCTTCCTCCGACAGCCAGCATTCCTTGAGTAGCTTAAGGGGTCCTCTTACTTCATGGCCAAACAGTAGTTCAAAGGGTGAGAAGCCCAGTGATTCATTTGGAAATTCTCTTGCAGCAAATACAACGAATGGAAGACCTTTATCCCAGTCTTTCTGATGTTCCAAACAGTATTTCTTGAGCATCGATTTGAGTGTTTGATATCTCTCCAACGCTCCTTGGGTCTGGGGAGGGTAAGCTGAAGACGTGATCTGGGTGATGCCCAACTCTTTCAGAGACTGCTTGAAAACATTTGACATGAAATTACTTCCCCGGTCTGACTGTACCTCCTTGGGCAGACCAAACTTAGTGAAGAACCCTAGCATTTCCTTAACCACGTTCTTTGCTGAGATATTTCTAAGTGGAATGGCTTCAGGATAACGAGTAGCCATATCAATCAGGGTCAACACATAAGAAAATCCTGAAGAAGTCTTAGGAAGAGGGCCCACAATATCCACCAACACACGGGTGAAAGGCGCCTCAAAAGGAGGAATGGGAACTAGAGGTGCAACCTTTTCGGTCTGATTACACTTCCCCACAACTTGACAGGTGTGACAAGACTTACAATACCAGGAAACATCCCTGAAGATACCTGGCCAGTAGAAGTGTTTCAAAATGCGTGCCACAGTCTTCCTCACTCCAAGGTGTCCTGCCAAACTGGAATCATGAGCCACTCTAATGATATCCTGCCTACAAACACGAGGGATGACAACTTGATGTACAACCTCCCATTCACAGTCGGCTGATGCTGTTGGGGGTCTCCACTTCCTCATAAGTACTCCTGACTGTATATAATAACAAGTAGAAGCACCGGCTGACTCTTCCTCACTGCAAGCAGAGTTAGCTAGACCTTTCAACTCAGGGTCAGCAACCTGCAACTCAACCAACTCTTGACGAGACAAATTATCAACACTACGGGGTACTGCCTCATCTGGTGAGTGGTCCAAATTAGCAAGAAAAGTGTCAGCTAGGATAACATCATCATCATCATTATCCTCTAAATCACCAGTAACTTTAGACTTAGCCCTAGTGACAGCACATGCAGGGAACACATCAGGGACATCACAATCCTGGGCCGCAGCCACTGGCTCACTAGACAACTGAGGAGCTGGACACACTTGACTTCCACCAATATCATTTCCAAGTAAGAAAGTTACACCTGACATTGGGAGTGTCTCAACCAACCCAACCATAACGGAACCATTAACAAAACCAGACTCTAAATTCACTCTGCACAGAGGGACAGAGAAGTAATTATTCCCTACACCTTGTAAGATTACAGTTTCATCAGAGGAATTAACATTAGAGCCTAGAACACTGGTCAGCATAAGGGATTGGCAAGCACCTGTATCACGATATATTTTAACTGATTTCCTGTCATTACTGTCCAGAGGACTGACAAAACCATCAGACAGGAAATTAGCACATGAACTCTTCAGAATGTCACCCACGTTACTGCTCAAAAGAGGAGCTCCATCATGAGAATTTAATTTACCCCTCAAAGGAGGTTCAGTTAACTCAGTTAAAGAATTCTGGGAACTCTCAAGGGTGGACACTAGACCAATTGACTGAATATTTAAAGACTTCTTTGTGTTCACATCACGCTGTCTCCTGAAACATTTCTCCGAAGTATGACCAAGCTTACTACAATAAGTACATTTACTTTTCTGAAATCTAGAGGTGAAGCTGGTATTTACTTCCTGAGAAACATCATCTTTATTCTCTTTCCTGTTACCTGTACTCTGAGTAGAGGCAACGTACTTACTCTCAGCTTTCCTTTTTTCTCTAGAATATCTCTCGTGAGTGAGAACATATTCATCAGATAGAACTGCAGCATCAGACAAATTATCTATTCTTCTCTCATCAAGACATAGGCTTACATCATTATTAATACACCTTTTGAAGTCCTCCAGCAAAATCATCTGCTTAAATTTGTCAAAATCAGAATCCACATTCTTAGAATTTAACCACTGCTCTAACAGATCTTTGATTTTTGCATACTCAACATGGGATTGCTTATCTTGCTTGTAAGTTGTCCTAAATTTTATTCTATAGGCTTCAGGAACAAACTCATAGGCCTTAAGAATCAAGCTATTAACTACATCATAATTATCACATTGATCCTGAGGCAAAGATGCATAAGTTACTTAAGCTTTACCGGTGAGAACAGTTTGAAGGAGTACTGGCCAATGCTCTTTGGGCCAATTAAAACCTGTTGCTACCCTCTCAAACAACTGAAAATACTTTTGTTAAATCAGATTCATTAAAAGGAGGGACAAGTTTAACATTTTTAGCCACATCAAAATCATCAGAGCTAGATGATCCAGTTCCACCTTGTTTCATGCGATACTCATGGTCTGCCTGAATCCTAGCAAGTTCAATTTGTGCCTGAGCCTCCTGAATACGAGCATTTGCCTAAAATTCAGCCTCCTTAGCACGAGCCTCCTGCAGGGCTAGCTGTAACTTAGCTAATTCAATCTGCGTTTGCTCATTTGGAGGAGTTACATTAAACAAGCTTTCATTAATCATGTCAACAATTTGATCTTTAGAATGATGAGAGCGAACAGCAATTCCCAATTGTTGAGCGACAAGCTTAAGTTCATTCTTTGTTCTGTTTTCTACATCACACACTGTTTGCACATTTGACAAAAAATCTTTGGCTTCATCAAGTGTAGTAATAGTAGACATCATGAATAAATCACAGTCAGGAAATATCAAGCAATATCCTTATGATAATATCCTGAATATCTTGATAAGAGGTCGCCAAATTTATGTTACGGAACAGAGAAAGATAATGTACACTTTAAGTGAGAATACTAAAAATCACTACTGTCCCGTAAAGTTCCAGGTTCAAAACAAAAGAGTTAGGTAAAATTACAAGTTAAAGTTTAATGCTCAAACTAACAACAAAACATTCAGGACTCATAAGGATAATGTAATGGCAAAAAACAGGTTAAATATATGGTTAACTGCAATAGCCTCTATTAACACGAAATTAGCAAGAGTAAATTTATCTACGTCAGCCCTGATAAAATGAAAATACCAGATAATACTCAGTGAATGCAAGATATATTATTACAGATACAAAATATTATTAATAATGGCTGACACCTAAAATACTTTGTCACCTAAAATACATCAATCACAAAAACCTTACTAGGCCTAAGAATTAACACCTTATGCTATACAGTACAAGAAAAAATGCAATAACACTTATACTCAAATTACACAGCTGCTAGATGACTGGAGACTTCCTGAGCACTCACAATAATGACAACTGTACAGGGAAGGACAGAGATGTGAACAAAATGAGGAGTAGATCTAAGTGGCAATTAATGCAGAGACTAAGCTCATCATATAGGGGCCGGCAGAGCTTGATACAACTTGTAAGAAGGACGCGCAAATGAAGCCAGAGGGGACAAAGAGTTGACACTCCTGCTCTGAACAACAGAAAGAACGACTTACTCTACTATAAGGGAGGAGGGGGGGAGTGAGGTAGAACACGCTCGTGATCAAACATGCAGCACACTGTACGTTAGAATTACACAAAGGATGATGAAATCATAGGCTATGTAACAATAATTATCATAGTTTGCTAGTGTGACCCCTGGCGGACGCGGATGTGAACCTAAGAAAATAATCGTATAAGGTTAGTACATTGACTGTGCTGATGTTTTTTTGTAATGAAAAAATGTAAAGAAATAAGATATTCGTTGGCTCAAACATACAGAAATGACAAAGCTTAGATGGATGTATAGTACGACCTTGAATGCGATGCCTGGGGGAACTAGGACTGCGACTGATGAGCTGAGAGGAAGGATGGGAAGGAAGTGTATTGGTGTTGTGATAAGGAGGAGTAGATTGAGATGGTTTGGGCATGTGGAGATGATGGAGTATGACAGTTGGGTGCGTAAGGTGAGAAGTGTGAACGCTGGGGGTAGAGATGCAAGAAGCAGACCGTAAAAGACCTGGGACGAAGTCATAGAGTATGACTTCAGGGATAAGGGACTGCAGGGAGGTTGCCGGAGATGAGCAGCGTGGAGAGCCGCCATTAGATGACCAAGGCGGAAGCATGCAAGCATGTTGGAATCTTTATAAACGATACGATATAAACGATAGGGTAATGAAATGCGTTGTAATGTGTTAAGCAGCATTTCCATGACGGCTAAGATGGTTGCGTGAGAGACGTATTTTGTTCAGGGGGGTCAACGTATTCATGATGATGTTAAGTGTATGTCACGACTGGTACAAATACATTAACGTGTGGTACAGTGAACAGAAGATATATATATATATATATATATATATATATATATCACACCTGGGGTACGATGGATGTAAAAATGCGCGAGTTCTGTAGACACACATGAATCTGTTTACCTAGTGCCTTATAAAACACTGTACCAGAATGTGTAGTTTTATACGATTTCGAGTCCTATAAATTACAAAGGCTAATATTTGCATTACTAATCACAGGGTGTTCTGTATTTCACAACCCTTCGTCCATGTTTCTGAATGGTACGTCCGGTAGGAGGTACGATACTTTTTGTGTTGACTGTACATGCACATAAATATCACTGTACCTGCTTTTTACAGCCCCTTTCCCTGCTGATCACCACACTTGTAGCTAAAATGTTTGCACTACTGACGTAGAAGTTATTGGTGTGATTGTTCCACGTCCGTTGGATTCCTGGTGCGGACAGCCGGCATCACTCCAATCAGGTGTCCATCCATCCTTTGCACAGTAGGTTGATAAGTAAAACCAGTACCTTATGGGTCATCAAGGGGAGATAAATGTGTTAAGCTGGGTAATGCAGTGGCCTTGTGTCCCACGATAATGGGTGAACAACCAGCCACAGGCTCAAAGGCCTAAGTTACGAAAAAACATCGCGACTAAGCACTTTATGGCGCCTGCCTCTAACGTTACCTGATCTATAGAGAGTCTCAGAGCAGCCAACCACTGATTTACGTAAGTCTTTAGTCCTATTTCTCTCTCTCTCTCTCTCTCTCTCTCTCTTAAAAGGCATAAAAAAGGCGTTTTCGGAGAAGGAAGGTGGAGGATGGAAAATTTCCCTTTCTCAAATCAGATACCCATAGCAATTCTCTTCTTTAATGGTGGGTGTGTTTTTGATGAACTATTTTAACTGATAGATCTAAGGGCACCGTGTTAGGTCAAGGTCAACTCAAATGCTCAGATGAATTGCATCCATTGTGCCACCTCCCCACGCCTTCCCCTGTGCTACACGGGCATCTGGTAGCGCTCATGACTGGAATGTCACACTGCCATATTGCAGAACTTCTGCCTGTCAGAATTTCTTTCTTCCCCGAACTGTATCTCTTTGGAACTCTTTCCCCAGAGTGGTTTCCCCCCAAACTTCAACCTACTGCTGTTCAAGTCCAACTGTTACAGATTTTGTTGTGAATGGAGGGCACCTGTAATCTGGTGTATGGATTATTTTTTATTTAATTTATTTTTTCTTCTGTTCTGTTTCTGTATTAAAAAAAAAAAAAAAAAAGCAGCCTTGATCCTGTCTGGATCAAATTTACGACAGGGTTGAGGGTCAGCCAAGGACGGAGTCATTACAGTTTGAGAATTAGTCTCAGGTTAAGTTCACAGGTTCGGCCTTTAGACTGACTGTCATTAGTCCGACATGCTTTGGTGAGAAATTTGGATTCAGAGAAGTTTGATATAGACTTGAGTGTGGAAAGTGTGACCTCCGGGATAAAAGACTGAATAGGGAAGCTGCCTGAGATCGAACAGCATGGACAGCCGCCATTAGGTGGCCAAAGCCGTCGCATGCAAGCACGCTGGAGCCTTTATAAACGATTCGATATGATACGATACGATAGGGTCCTCCATTCACCACCAGAATTAAACTAAATGATTAAAAATATCGTTTGGTGGTGACCTGATTAGAGTGAAGGAGACGTCATCGAGGTGGAACATTAAGCAGTAGGTACAGTCTAAGACACAACCATCTTCCCAGTTCCGTCTAAAGAAAATGTACACCCGGCGAAATACAAAGGCCATGTGGAGAGGATGGAGAGTGAGAGACTGACGAGGAGAGTGTATGTGAGTGAGGTGGAGGGGGAAAGAGGGAGGGGGAGGCAAAGGATAAGATGGAGGGATGGAGTGGAGAGGTATATGAGAGAGGGTGTGTGAGCTGGGAGCAGAGCAGTAAAATGGCGCGGGACAGGGGGATGTGGAGGCGATTTGTTTGTGGCCACATCGTATGGGATTAAGGCGTCTGGCAATAGATAGATAAGTAATACAATGAAAACCCTACCTCTACTAGTGCGTGTTTCAAATGGTTCGATTTTTCCCCTGTATATTCGTCAAACTTTGGGAAGATAGTTGTCTAAAATTGTCCACTCACGAGCCATAGCCCCTGCTCACCCTCCACACCCCCACTAACTGGAGGGAGGTGGTACAATCACACCGTATGAAGTTTTGTCGCTGCGTGGAAAAACTTTGAACTCCCAGGAACTACCAATACGGACGTGCACGGCCCTCTGCCTTATGTACGTGACGTCATTTGAACCTGGGTCATCCCTACAACGTACATGCTGCCGTGTTTAGTGATGGGGGAGAAAGTGAATAAAAACTATTGCTCACGAGTACACCTAAACCATCTTGAAAAATCATATTGAAACGCCCAGAGAGAGAGAGAGAGAGAGAATTAGTCTCACCTGCAAGTCGCCTGCCTCCAGGTGTTGCGGCAGGTGAGGGGTGGGCGGCAGGTGGTGTTGGAACAAGGGTGGAGTGAAGAGCAGCCGGTGTCCAAGCCTTGTACTGTTGTCAGCCGCCCCCACCCACTGCTGTTGGCGGCAGGGGACAGGGGCAGGGGCCTTCCCGACACGCGTAGGTCGTCTATGCAGGCTGGCAGGGGAGAAGATAGGGGTCCTTAGTCTTGTCAGGTAAGTAAGCTCCCTAACACCTCTTCCTTTGCCATTTATTTCTGGATATGGCTGGTTACTATCCTTTTGCACGTTATCTATGCAGAGTATGATGATGCTGGAAGGATTTATGCATCACAGGAGAGGATATTAAGGTGTAAACAAGTTACATCGTTGAATAAAACGTGTTAGGGAGCTTCCTCAACCAAGAAGAACGCAGTGGATACCAGCAATAACTGTTGTAAACTTGATGGCAAAAATTCGTCTGTTTCACATCATCAACTTCTTTATATCCTTTTGGGCCCGTAATATCATTGGTTAAGGAAGATCCCTAACACTTCTTCCTAAGCTTTTTATTTTGCTTATTACATCTTTCCGTCCTCTTCGGTGTTACTTAAACTGTTCTAATATCACCATACACTGCATAAATAACGTTCACCTGGATGTCAACCAACCGTATCCAAAAAAAAGTCGGTGAGGAAGAGGTGTTAGAGAGCTTCCTCATCTGCTTACCTGACGAGGATACGAAAACAGGTGCCAGCATTCACCTTTGTCTTAAATTCTACACCTACACTTTACTTAATATTCCACCTCTTGCATCTCTCACTTTTCTAGCTAATATTCCTAAACTGATCGAGGTTTGTTATGTTGTTTTCGGTATGATGATATGATATTACCATCAGCTGTCTAACAACTACTATACCCTGCATTAATATCACAGTATTAAAATGAACATAGGTTTTATTATTTACACAGACTCGTAGGACTCTCTATCAGGTGAGCAAAATCACTGCAGCAGATGAGGGAGTTAAGTCAGAGTTAATAATAATGAAACAGTTCTTCCACCTTAATCTTGTCCAGATTTTCGTCTTTATGGGGCATATTTCACGTAGTTCAGAGTCAGAGGCAGAGCTATGGCTCTACCTCCTCCAGCACTTCTTTGTGATCAGCAAAATATTCTTGTGTTAATCTGTTCTTACAACCCAGCAATTTAGATGGGACGATGGCAATTTTAGGCCATGTTAGAGTGCAAATAGTATAGTTGTCTTTAACCTGAATGAGTTAATGAGTACCTGAAGTCACTTTCAGGCTCTTATGACTCTTACCTGTAACTATATTAAATTACCTGGTGTTAACTGTAATAAAATTCTAAAATACTTCTCAACATGTGAGTCAATTGTATGTGGACCAAAGTATAACTCGCCACCCTTACCCTCCTTTAGGTCCTGATGAACAGCCACCAGACTCTGCCTCACGAACTCTGCCACTCCTCCCACCACCACCCCGTCCTCCCTGTCCACCTCTAGTCGCGCTGGTGGACCTTTTAATTTAGGAAGAAGGCCACCGAGACTTGGAACAGACAAAAGGGATGGGAGACTCTCGTTCCGTCGCCACCCATCTCCATCGTCGGCGGATATGATAAGGTTGTGTCCATGGCGGCTGAGATAGAGAGTATGCCAGAGCCCATCAGCCAGTGGGAAGCCGTCCAGACACACTTCAGTCCCTGATGATTCGCTGTGGGTCAGGGTAGCACAGGCAACACCTCCTCTTAGCTGCCAGGAAAAACAGAGATGACTGTACTGTGATGAAATATTTGAGCTACTGAATAACATACGAATAGATTGAGATGATCTGGGCATGTTGAGAGGATGGGGGATAACAATTGGATGCGGAAAGTGAGAAGTGTGAACGTCGGGAGTAGGGTTGCAAGAGGCAGACCGAGAAAAAGCCTTGGACGAGGTCATAAAGTGAGACCTCAAGGATCAAGGACTGAATATTGAAACTGCCAGAGATCGAGCAGAGTGGAGAGCTGCCACTGGGTGACCAAGGCCGATGCATGCAAACATGTTGGAGCCTTTACAGACGATACGACTATTAATAAAACATAAATTAACATCACAACCTTACTTCCCACTAAAAAACAGGGTGGGTAGAATGTACGAAGTGGCTTGTCTAGCGTGGCCTGGCAGAGGGATTAGTCATCTATTCACTCATCAACCTATTCATTCATCAGCCATTCATCATTCATTATCCAACCAATTCCTTTATTTCCTAATAGTCCCGTACTTGAGTGTTCATATCTCATAAAATATATGTAATCTCACCCCTTTGATTTCTCGTCGTTAAGGTAGCTCCCTAACATCTCTCCCTAAACGATTTATTTTGCTTAATACACCTGGCTGCCCTCTTCTGTGTTACTTAAATCATTCTAATATCACCATACTCTGCAGAAATAACGTACAAAATAATACTAGCCAGCCGCATCCAAAAATAAATTGGTAAGGAAGAGGTGATAGGGAGCTTCCTGAGCTGCCGAGAATGGAGCCCTAATCTTATACATCAAATTACACACTGATTCTGAATTTCGGATTGTGTAAGAATCAAACAAATGCAGGAACGGTCAATCTATCTACCTATCTATTGCCAGACGCCTCAATCCCACAAACAAATCGCCTCCAAGTCACCCTGTCCCCCGCCATTTCATTGCCCTGCTTCAAGCTCACAACCCGCTCTCTCATATGCCTCTCCACTCCATCTCTCCATCTCATCCTTGGCCTCCCCCTCCTTCTCCTCCCTTACCACCTCACTCAAATACACTCTCCTCGTCAATCTCTCGCTCTCCATCCTCTCCACATGGGGCAAACCACCTCAATGTGTTTCTCCTAACACTTCCTATCACATCCACACCACAACGCTCCCTCACTTCCTCATTTGTCAGTCTGTCTCTCCATGTAACTCCACATGCTCCTCTCAAATAACTCATTTCCACTGCTCTCACTCTTGACTTCTGTCCCTCCAACAACGTCCAAGCTTCACATCCATACGTTACAACTGGTAGCACAATACCGTCATGTAGTAATTTTATCACCTCCATGCTCACTTCCCTGTTTTTTATCCCTGCTATCAAGGAACCAGCAACCTTTCTTCCCTGCTGCACCCTTTCAAGCACTTCACCTTCCAAACTTCCATCCTTACTCATCACACTACCCAAGTACTTAAACACACTCACATTTTCCATTTCCTCCTCATCCAGCCTCACTGTACATCACTGACTTCACTTCTCTCGAAGACCAAATATGAGCATTAATTTTAGCCCACTAACTAAATTCAGGACATCTCTACTTTTTTTTTTCATCATATTATTTTCAGCTCGGGGGAGACAGTAAGGTTCGTATTCTCGTTGGTAGAGGAAGCCCCCTAACACCTCTTCCTAAGCGATTTATTTTGCTTATTACTCCTTACTCTCCTCTTCTGTTTTATTACATCACCCAAATACCACCATACTCAGCAAAAATAACATACAAACCTATACGTATCCAGCTGTATTATAAAACAAATTGCTTAGGCAAAGGTGCTAGGACGTTTCCTTAACCGACAGGCACGCGGACCTTGGGCTCCTATTCTCGTCGGTTAAGGAATCTCCCTAACACCTCTTTCTTGACGATTTTTTTTTTAATACGGTTGGTTAATATCCATTTGTACGTTATCTATGCAGGGTATGGCGATGGGGGAAGGATTTATGCAACACAGAAGAGGACAGTAAGATGCAATAAGGAAAACAAATCGCTTAGCAAAAGGAGATAGGGAGGCGTCCTAACCAGTGAGAATAAGTGCCTTAGAAATACAGATGTTTGCTATAGTATTCCTACCCCTTCACTCCCTGACGCCTCCCCACTGATGCTATTTGTTGGTACTAAGAATAAGTCGCTGATCTGAAAGGGTTAAGGGTGTAGTGTTCACCTAACGTCCTTTTGGCGAAGGATGATAAGAAATAAATAAATAAAAAATCTGGTTGAAGATTCGAATCATGTGTGTAACGCAAGACCACAAGACAAAACTCTCACACCTGTCTCCTCTTTCCCGCCACAAACACCACTGAAAGGCTGTAATTTACAAGACCTTTGAGCGTTTAGGTAGCCCACCTTGATATTATAAGTGACAGTTTGGATTCAACAATTTTTTTTCTTTGAGTCTGTAGGTTAGTTGTGCAGTAATGAAATGAAAACGTATCTGATATTTCTCTCCAACAAAGAGAGAATGTTTTCGCCCATGTTTGTTTATTTGTTTGTTAATTTGTTTGTTGGCAGGATTACTCAACAACTAAGAGAGAGATTTGGACCAAATTTGGTGGGTAGATATGGAGAATGTGAGTGCATTCAAGTACTTGGGTAGTGTGATGAGTAAGGATGGAACTTTGGGGGATGAAGTGCGTGAAAGGGTACAGCAGGGAAGGAAGGTTGTTGGTACACTGAGAGCAGTGATGAGAAATAGGGGGGTGAGTATGGAAGTTAAGAAGTCACTGCATGATAGTATTGTGATCCCTACCCTGACGTATGGAAGCGAGGCATGGACCTTACAAGAGGGGAACAAGTCAAGAGTGAGAGCAGTGGAAATGAGTTACTTGAGAGGAGCATGTGGAGTGACATGGAGGGACAGGTTGACGAATGAAGAAGTGAAGGAACGCTGTGAGGTGGATGTGGATGTGGTTGAGAAGATTAAGAGAAATACACTGAGGTGGTTTGGACATGTGGAGAGAATGGAGAATGAAAGACTGACTAAGAGGGTGTATGTGGGTGAGGTGGGAGGAGGGAGAGGGAGAGGTAGACCAAGGATGAGGTGGAGGGATGGAGTTGAGAGGTATATGAGGGAGGGGGGGGTGAGTTGGGGGGAGGGTAGTCAAATGGTGGGTGACAGAGCGACTTGGAGGCGTTTTGTCTGCGGCCACCCTTTGCGGGATTAGGGCGTCGGGCTATAGATAGATAGATAGATAGATAGATAGCCCATGTCCCAGGGATCAATCGTTTAACTTTTGGCACCGATCCGGATCGTATTACAGATTTAGGATCCGGAAAACACTTTCTGCAAAACCCTCATCCATGATGATAAACCCTCACCCACTAAGATGAGTGGTTTGGAAATGACGTTGCCCTTGTCGGAGAGATGCGCTCCACTAAGAGCCCCCCTAGAGTAAAACTTAGGTTCTTTCTTTTCGAGTAAATAGCCTACAAAACTTCGATAAATACATCAACCTAATTTATTTTTTCTTTATAATCAGGCCAACATTCAACGAATCCATTCAGTTTAAAGGAAGTGCTTTCCAATGAAGAGGTTAATGAAAGTTATATCCAACCTTCCCTGTGTGAAGTCTCTCCTAAGCTGATAAAAATAATTCGGTGATAAAGACAAGAATGTATGAGAAAGTGTCGTATTTAAAGGATTCAAATCTATTATGTCAAACTTATGATAATCATACACACCTGATTGTTTACCTGTCAAAGAAACACATATGGTAACGTAACTGCTGAGCAGATTCTCATGAAAATCAGTGGTGAGGATCCAGAAAAGACTGCAGGTACAAAGATTCCAGACCGTATTAGCTTACATGCAGCTGGAGAATTGAAGACAGTTGACGGGATAACAGCTGGACCAACAGACCGCTTGGCTGGCCTCTGGACCTGACACGCAGCTGCAGCCACAACTCATAGGGGTTCGGCGGCTGGTCAAGGGCTATCCTGGCAAACGAAGAGGGTCCCAGGGAGGTCGGAGTGGTGGGTGTGGTGCATTCAGGGCCTGTATACCCTGGCTGGCATTCACACCGGGGCTCTGTCAGGCCTCCCACACACGAGCCACGCACACCACAGGACAGGCTGTCTCCACCGCATGCTGTGTCCTGTGGCAGACACCCAGCTTCACTGCCACTACCGTACGCTGGTTCACCCAAATCTACCAGCTGGAAAGAAGAACGTAATGCCAGGCACTTAGCAGAATGGCCAGTTATGGGATTATCATGCCCGCCTATGGCAAATTGAAGACAGGGAGCTGCTACTGCTACTACGGAAAATTGAGGAGAGGGAGCTGCTATTACTCTCATGTGCTCAATATTTGTGATGAAAACATAAATATTGATCAACGGTTAAGGGAAGTATTCATTTTCACAGACAGACTGAACTACAGTAATTATCCTTGTTGCTGTTGCATTGAAGGTAGTGACAAGGAACAGGGAGGTGAGCAGGGAAATAAAATAAATGAAGTTGCTACATGACAGTACTGTGATCCCCACTCTAACGTACGGAGGTGAAACATGGACCCAATTGGAAGGACATGAGTCATGGGTGAGAGCAGTGGGAAGGAGTTACTCGATGGAACCATGTGGAGTTAAATGGAAAGACAGACAGACCAATAAGGATGTGAAAGAGCATTGTGCTGTTGATGTGGATGTGAGTGAAGGCTTCATGAGAGTTTGGCCACATGGCGTAGGATGGAGAATGAGAGACTGGCTAGAAGAGCGTATGGGAGAGTTGGAGGGACAGGGGAAGAATGAGGAGGAGATGGAGGGATGGAATGGGGAAAGATATGAGAGAAAGGGGTCTTAAGTCGAGGGAGAGGGGGAGACTGAAGATGAGATAGAGGGATGGAGTGGATAGAGGTATGAGGGGGAGGGTTATGAGGGGAAGGAGGAGGGGGAGACAGAATGAGATGGATGATTGAAGTGGAGAGAGAAATGAGAGAGAGAGAGAGAGGCATGAAGGGGAGAGGAAGGAGGAGACTAAGGATGAGATGGAGGGACGGAATGGAGAGATATATGAGAGAGGAGGGCATGAGTTTGAGGGAGGGCAGCCAAGCAGCAGTATACAAGGTTATACATAAACAGATCCAGGTCAGCCATGGGACGTTGTTTTGATTTAGTTCTTGGGCCCGTATTCTCATCGGTTGCGGAAGCTTCCTAACACCGTTTCCTTAGCGATTTATTCTGTTTATTACTGTGTGTTACATAAACCCTTCCAATATCGCCACACTCTGCATAAATGACACATACAAGGATATTAACCAGTCATATCCAAAAACAAGTTGCAAAGAAAGAGGTGTTAGGAAGCATCCTTAACCAACAAGAATACGACTTTGGTATCCTCAAACGCTGTAATTCAGCTTAGCATATTCTTTGGGGAATGTAGCCGTTGCATACACCATGACGAGAGGCGCTTCATAAATTGTGCAAATCGTCTGACTGTGGTAAACCAATAAATATATTCTCAGGTGTAAATAGTTATAGAACAGTCCTTTACCCAGTTGGTTGTTGATGAACCCCAGTGTCAGGCTGAGCAAACCCATCAACCACACTGCAGGGCCATCCTGTACAGTGAACTGATGTTCCTTTGAGGGTCGAGGCATGGGGAAAAGTATGGAGGTTTGGTTCCTGGGTGGATGCGGCATTTGCGTCTCCACCCAGCTAACAGGAGCACCATATGAGTAGCAGGCTCCACTTCACCCCGTGATCCGGTTATATGGTTACCACCCAGCTTTGCATATGGTTTCCTGGGTTACAGGAAACCATTAGACTTGTTACTCTGTGTAGAGTCAACTGAAGTGGAAAGAAGAGAAATAAAAAGTTACAGGCAAGAAAGAGAGAAGTAGGAGGAGAGGAGGGAGACAGAGAATAATAATGCTAAAGGAGGAAGTAGACAACACCACATTAACCCCTCAATGGCCGTGGGTTCAGAAACTTGCACTCTCCCCTGGCCGGCCCGACACCATTTTCTCAAAGTTCTAAAATCGATTTCTATTCTTAGAAATGTGAAGAGAATTGTCTGGCACCTGACAGTGTGTTTTTTGGCTTCATAAACCTATCCTGTGATTCCCTATGATTTGCAGAGGATAAGAAATTCACAAACTTCACTGTGCATGTGCCTTTAGCATGTAAACATATGGAAAAAAACACAGGAGAAAAAGTGCTTGGGATGACAGAGTAGGCTGGGCCAATATATGTGACCTTCGTTCCCCTCCCATAATTGTTGGCAGTTTTCTACAGCTGGCACTAATTCAACGTCAGTGGCACGTTTACAGTCAAGCGTCGCTCATCGCTGGCGGCCACTGAGGGGTTAAGTAGTTCAGTCCAAAGAGTAATTTCTTTGTGTGTGTGTGTGTGTGTGTGTGTGTGTGTGTGTGTGTGTGTGTGTGTGTGTGTGTTTTGCTATCTTCAGACTATTTTATTCATCTCTGGACTAATCTGTCATGTTGATGAGATTAATGAAATCTATGTGTAACCTCTCCAAACCGAAGTAATAATGAAACAAATGCATTCGGGAGAGGAATGGTAATCGCCTGCCATAATATGTTCTTTGCTAAGGTACAAGCAACCTACAAACTAAATTTGAAGACAATTCACAAAACTCTACGGAAATCAGCCACCGCGTTTTGCAAAATGCCAAAGCATATTAATATTATTATATATATATATATATATATATATATATATATATATATATATATATATATATAGTGGTTGGCATTCGGTCGTCTTTGATCGAATCTTCACCAAAAGTAATAGGCTTCTGCACATCCACATAGCTGTTGTTTCCTGAAGGTTTGGTGAAAATTCGTCAACAACTTTTTGAGATATTTTGACCACACAAAACACACACACACACACACACACACACACACACACACACACACACACACACACACACACATACACACACTGACAAAAACTATCACGTCGCCTTGCTAAAGGCTGGTGATACTACTACTACTACTAATAATAATAATAATAATAATGTCACTCCTTGCCTGGATAAAACTGCCAGTTGGTAGAAAGAAATTGTCATCAAACTGCAGTGCCTTAGACCCATATTCCCGTCGGCTAAGGAAGCTCCCTAACACCTCTTCCTTAGCGATTTATTTGGCTTATTACACCTTACTGCCCTCTTCTGCGTTATTTAAATCCGTCTAATATCGCCACGATGTATAAATAACATATTGTACGAAAAGGATATTAGGCATCCGTATCCAAAAATAAATCGCTAAGGAAAAGGTGTTAGGGAGCTAACAGCTTTAGAGAACCGTGCTTTACCTCATTCACCTGTAATTAACTCACCTCCTCATTAACACCAGGTGAGAGGGGCAGGGAGTCAGTGCTTCCTTTATGGCTGTAAGCCAATCGACTCTCTCAATTCAATGTCTTATTTTCTCCTTTATATTTGCTACTTATGGACAAATTTTATCAACTATCAATAGACCTCTCGTGTTCAAGAGGTAAATGAATGCTATATCTACTTCCTCCAATTCAAAAAATCTCTCCAAAATTCAATAAACTAATAAAAACAGACGGTCAGAGCAGTGGCTGAAAGAACAGTACTTGATCCCGCTCGCTGGCTGGTAACACGACTTCCATCAATGATAAGGTGAGAGAAGCAAACAGTGATTTGCTGACGAAAACCCTGAAAGTTAAAATTTCTCCTGTATATAGCAGGAATAAACTGGAAAGGGTTATCTCACCTTCCCAATAACAATAAAGTGAGAGAGCCAAGAAGCAGATCTCTCTCGTGATACATAAAATTGCCAGCACATGTCAGGTATATTTGGGTGGGAGAGACACATGTTAGGGCCGAATTTATATTTCCTCTAATGTTTCGGGCTACACAAAACCCAACCTCAGAGTTTGTGTTGCCCGGAACGTTGGGGAATATAAAGAACTGAAGCTCTAACATGTCTCTCCCCCACCCAACATTTCCACTTGTCATACTGGATGACCTACATGCCAGGAATAATGTCAAACACAACGTTCTTTGATGGAAGGGGTTGAAACTCACCTCACCATTAACGGTCAGGTGAGAGAGACAGCCAGTCAGTGCTTGGGTCTCTAAAACAGTGGTCCAGCCGTGGTCTTCTGGGCTGGGTGGGGGATGTGCCAGGCCCCCCAGCTGTACGGGGCCAGACCCTCCCCATCTCGTAGGGGTGCTGGGGGTGATCCAGGGAGCCCTTGCCAGGCAGTGCGTCTCGCTGTCCCGCTCCTCACCTTCCCAACCTCGTCCACACAGGTCCAACATCAGCGTTACTCCCTGCCAAAAAATATCTATCTATCCATCTATATACGTAGGCTGCTTCCCCCAGAGAAAGGGAGGTAGTCGAGACAGGACGACACACTCCCAATTTACTCATCCACCCACGCACACATTCATTCACATCTTAGCCCCAAGGGGAGAAGGGACAGATCCTGCCAATATATATATATATATATATATATATATATATATATAAATCACAAGCATCCTAACCTACTGTGTTTATTGTATTATCCTTCTTAATTTCCCACCTTCGGCCACACATGTAAAGCATCAGCGTTACTCCCCATTGAAAGGCCTGAGCATTTAAGTGAAGGTGCAGTGTATGACTAACGCCCAGCTCAAATACCTGAGCATTTAGATGAAGGTGCAGGGTATGCCAGGTGCCACGCTCAAGGGTAGAGTTCACCTGCAGCTGTATAGGTCCCCCCGCTCCCTCAATCACCACCTGCGCCCGCCCACCGACCACCTGAAGGGCCAGGAGGGGCGTGGATGTGTGGGCGGGGCGGGGGAGGTTGGGTGAGAGTGGGCCAGAGTACAGCACAATGCCGCTAGATGCGAGAGGAAGGAGCCTGAGTGAGATGGTGGTGGGGAGGCAGGGCGGGAGGGAGCGCACCCACGCGAACCCGGAACCCATGAAGGTGCGCGACAGAGTCTTGCACTGAGGACCCCAGGACCCGCCAGGGCACACGCATCTCAGGGAAGGACAAGGAAACTACTTAAAATAGACTGGACGTGTTTTGAATTACACATCTATGTGAATGGTTGTCGCTCTGACCCCAGGCCCATCTCAACGTGAACCCAGTGGACTGCAGGCTGAAGCAGCTCTTGCCCTGCAGAACTTTAGCACCTTTACCATCTCACTGCACACAAGTTTATAAGTCCAGTGTTTTAAAAAATAGTACTTGAAGCTCATTTAAAGATATTGTAGCCGCAGTCTTTTCACAGCCAACGTCGAAATGTTTAATAAATCATTTACTTGTACAGAATGACAATATTACATTACAAAACGCTGATATTATACTTCAGTGCACCGCAGACACAATTGCAGTAAGTCTTGCCAGTTATAAAATTACGAGGCTACTATTATGTTATTCAGAGAGAGAGAGAGAGAGAGAGAGAGAGAGAGTTATTTACCTGGCCCCGTCATCGGTGCTAACACATCGGCCAGCGTTGAGGCAGGAGGCAGGTGTGCAGGCGTGGTGGTATCGAGGGTGTGGGTGGCAGGTGTGGCCGCGGCTCAACCGAGGGGTCACCAGGGAAGTTACATTCGTGTCCACCACCTGAAATAATCGTACAAGACTAGCACACCATCTGTCTATCTATCTATATACCTAGGCTGCTTCCCCCAAAGACAGGGAGGTAGCCGAGACAGGACGACACACTCCCAATTTACTCATCCACACACACACATTTATTCGTATCTTGGCACCATAGGAACATCATGAAGAGAGAAACCTGTACTGTACACAGGAAAAATCATCCAATATATTACCAATATGCCGGGAATCGAACCCGGGACTCTCAGTTGAGAGCCAGGCAGCATACCACCACACCACGACCAGGTAAAAGTTACCTCACGTTGTCACAATCTTGTAACCAACGTCCCTCCGCCCCCACTGTGGGCCTGAAGAGGATGAGTTAACCCCCTGGCACTCGGGCAAGCAGATGCTTCTTTAATCTATCCCAAACACTTACGGCAAGCCAGGTTTCTCTCTTCTTTCTGACTTGCCGTCAGTGCTTGGGATAGATTAAAAGCATCTACTTGCCCGAGTGCCAGGGGGTTAACTCACCCTCTTCAGGCCCACAGTGGGGGCGGAGGGACGTTGGTTACAAGATTGTGACAATGTGAGATAACTTTTACCTGGTCGTGGTGTAGTGGTATGCTGCCTGGCTCTCACCTGAGAGTCCCGGGTTCGATTCCCGGCATATTGGTAATTTATTGGATAGGAACATTATACTGGTGTTGTTGGTGCTTATCATCAGTTATGCCCCACCCACCAGACCCATCGACCGCAGGTAAGTAACTACACTTAAGGAGGTCTTCTCACAAGTCCCTGACACTGTTGATGATGTGTCTGTGTCTGGTCCGTATTTTCGTGGGTTAAGGAAGCTCCCTAACATCGCTTCCTAGGCGAGTTATTTTCCTTACTACTCCTTCTTATCCTCTTCTGTATCATTAAAATCATTCGAGTACCACAAGTTATAGCAAAAAAAAAAAAAAAAAAGAATCACACAAACTGATATTGGCCAGCCGTATCAAAAAATAAATAGCTAAAGAAGAGGTGCTAGGGAGCTTCCTTAACTGATGAAAATACAGGCCTTACTGGGTCGGCAGTGCTTCGTAATGTGGGTTAGGCTGTGGGCGTCCATTTTGCTTATTACACCTTACTGTCCTCCTCTGTGTTGCATAAATCATTCTAATATCGCCATACTCTGCATAGATAACGTGCAAAAGGATATTAATAAGCCATATCCAAACACAAATGGCTAAGGAAGAGGCGTCAAGGAGCTTTCTTAACTAACGAGAATGCGGTGCCACCTCTAAGCTGGTAACTGAGGAAAGAAGATGGCGAGTCATTTGCCAGCTGTCTCTATCTGTATGTTCGTGAGCCAGAGTTTTTGCACGCCCTGTAGCCCTGCCACTGATTGCAGGGTTATTTCAGAGTCTTTTTGTTAACTACGGTAAATATATGATCCTGACACCAAAGGAATACTCATAAAGAGGACCACAAAGGGGTTAAAAAGGGAGGTTTTGCGAATTCCCCCTCCATAGATTAGAGGGAAATCATAGTGAGGGGCAACTACGCTTGTGAGAATATGTGGAGAGTTAAAAGAGGAATTTACAGCCATTGGCGATGTCGTTGAGTCCACTGTCTTGTCCTGGCACCCGAAGCACTGTCGAGAAATTTTAGAAGAGGAACACACTGGCAGCTGATTGAGTTCTGATTGCTTAAAGGGTGCAAGAGACTAGAGAGAAGATTGAGAGGTTGAGGTGTAGGATCAGAGCAAAGGAAGTGAAAGTTAATGCTGATGAAACGAACGTCAAGGCACGAAGGTGTGAGTAATGTCAGAGCAACGTATATGGCCCTCTGTTGTATGTAGAGTTAGAAAGAATAGTATCATGTCTTCAACTTGTTATGAATGGTCCATAAATGATGTAGTAGTGTTAGAGGTATAAAGAAGGACGTGATAATTTTCAGTGTATTATGCAGGGCTATCCGGGCTGTGGATGAGAGAATGGAAACTGACGATTAGGGAGACAGCGTGGAGGAGGCTTGTTATTCGGGGAGGGGGGGACTGTCACCTGGCCTAATTCCTTTGCTATAATGAGAGGTATTTGGAAAAAATTTAGGGAACTGTTGTCTTCCCTATAATGACAGGGTTCTCCTCTCTCACCAGGGTCACTCTCTACAAAAACATGTGTGAGGAAGTGCTATTTTGTATGAGAAGACAGTGAGAAGAAGACACATGCAGACAAGGACGCAAAGAAATAAGATTGAGGTGGATGAATAGCCTTGCTGAGTGACAAAACTAAGAGTGTGCTGTGCGGGCAGTTTGTCATAAAAAATATTACAGAAATGACGAGATTTGGTTAACTGACAGGGTATGGATGTGTCGAGAGTTGGGGCAGGGAAGTTGGCTGAGAAATGTCACAGGAGAGAGGGTGGAGGGAAGAGTGTACAGAGGCAAACTGGGCAAGACATGATGTGAGGTTTTGCATGGAGACCTCCAGGGTAGGTGACAGATCAGTGCAACAGTTTAAGATCGTGAAACACAGAGTTGCTAACAAATGAAAACGCCTATCTATCTATCTGTCTATCTATCTACTTGTCAGTCTATCTATCTGTATCTATATACATGAAGCTCTATCTCTATCTATTTATATCTATACGAGTATACATCTATATCTATCTCTATATCTGTTTATACAAGTATACATCTATATCCATCTATAACTAGGTGCATCTATATCTATATATCTGTCTGTCTATCTATCCATCTATCTGTACACCTATATACATCTATATCTTTCTATCTGTATCTTTGCTGTAGTACATTCAACATTCACTTTAACTTGGCCCAATTTTTTCTTCATTTGCAGCTTATTTCACGTAGCTCTGTGGCAGAAAAGTTAATACTACGGCTCTACACCCTTTCTATAGCACTTCTTCGTGACTAGCATCATATTATATTGCTTATCTCTTGTTACAGGTCAGTATTCAAGGTGGAGGGATGACAGTTTTAGGCCAAGTTAAAGTGAACAGAGAATAGTATAGTCTTTGGTCTCTGACTGGAGGGGTAAGATTTTTTTTACTATCATGTTAGAAGGAGGGGGAGGCCAAGGATGAGATGGAGGGATGGGGTGGAGAGGTATATGGGAGAGGGGAGTGTGAGTTGGGAGCAGGGCAGTGAAATGGCGGGGGGACAGGGCGACGTAGAGGCGATTTGTTTGTGGCCACCCCGTAAGGAATTAAGGCGTCTGGCAATAGATAGATAGATAGTTACCTGAAGAGGAAGAACAACTGAAGCAAGGGATGCCATGGATGATGGATGGTGGGGTGAGGGGGAGTGAGGGGCAGGGGAGGGGGACAGCTGGCCACTGACACCACCACCACCACCACCACCCTCAGACTGGACCATCTGTGCGTCATCCACAACCACACGCAGGTACATCGCTTTCTCCAGCTGAACACAGACATGGCGATACAGGGGAAAGAAAAACATTAAATATACCCTCAGAGATAAGAGCGTATTGAACCATTGGAGCATTATACACAACCGTATGAATGTACAGTTGGCCACACATACACCTGGTACAGTGTCCGTGTGATGTGGGAGTCTGGCTACGATTTCGGACGTTCATGTATCAGAGTTACCTGGTCATTTCATCTATTCTGACACCTGCGTTCATTCCTGTCAGTGCCACCAACAAACATGTCATTATGTCAAGGGTGTCATGTGTACCAAATCCTAGACCACTGATGCACACTGATGCTGTACCAGGTTCATATGTTGCCAGGTGTACATGTTCTCTCCTCCTGAACACGGCATATCAAAAGGGAGAGAAAACACACAAGTACTACATGCGGAAACTTCAGGGCTCTTGTGTTCTTGCTCTTGGTGTGGTGTGGTGTGGTGTGGAAGGGTGATTTTATGTTGTGTGGTGCGAGAGGGTGGTACACTGTGCTGCATGGTGTTGTGTGGTTTGGTGTGGTGTGGTGACGTGAGGTGTGGTGTTGTTCGGTATGGTTGTGGTGTGGTGTGGTGTGGTGTTGTTCGGTATGGTGTGGTGTGAGTGTAGTGTGGTGAGGTGAGGTGTGGTGTGGTGTGGTGTGGTGTTGTTCGGTATGGTGTGGTGTGGTGTGGCGTTGTTCGGTATGGTGTGGTGTGGTGTAGTGTGGTGAGAGGTGTAGTGTGATAGGATCTGGTTTCACTAAAGTCGCTTAAGCCTCCAGGAGTGAAGCACCCAGCGTCCGAAAATTGTTAGTGAGAGAGAGACGGACAGAGCCGTTCCAATAGAGGCTAAAAGGAACACGTGATGCTGAAAATAATATAAATTCAGAGTCACAAGGCTAAGTCCGTTTTCGACATTTTATTTATTTATTTTTTTTTTTACGTGTCCGACTCTGGGCAAATGCTTCAGGGCCTATTTCTTGGCGTCAGCGTCCTATCCCAAGGCCCAGCAGTCCTCCTACACCTCCACATGTCACCACTTAGGCGCTAACACCCACCGTCCATATTGAATACATGCTAGGGCTGTCTCATACAGGACTGGTGTATTGGTATTAGCGGGGGTATTTTTACGACATGTCGGCGGGTCATCTGGTAGATCAGGAAAGTCTGCTTTGAGGAAATTCAAATCCTTAAGCTGTTTCCTGCCCCAGCGGGGATATGATCCTGGGTCCTTTAGGACTGCAGGCCGCCTCTCTACCGATTCACATCCCGTTCCCAAGGTCCACTAGTCTTCCTACACAGCCTACTACACACCCCCACATGTCACCACTTCGGCGCTGACACCCACCGTCCATAATGAATACATGCTAGGACTGACTCATACAGGACTGGTGTATTGGTATTTGTGTGTATGAACAAAATAACAGTTTTTATCTGATTTGGCTTAAGCTTGGCATATAGGGTGTCAGCCAAGGAACTGGCCTACTTTTTTTTTTTTTTAAACAAGAGGCCAAAGGTCAAGTTCACATGGTGAGGTTAAAATGAACAACTGTGATCCGGTTTAGCCCAAATTTTATGGAAGGGTTGAGGATAAGGCAGGAATGAAGCTACCTGGACTGGAGAACAATAAGTTATATATATTACTTGCCAGCACGACATTATTGTTATGACAGCTGACGTGTATTTTAGCAATGCTGACCAGAAATATTACATCTGGTGATTATCTTGTAGAATACACAAATATAAGTGAGGTTTTTTTTATTGTATACAAATGTTCAGATATCAAGAGATGATTGAAAACCTTTAAGTTATATTATGTTTGTCGGGGCATTGTGGGGTTTTCTGTGCCTATATATTTGGCTTTAAGGTGCCGATGTCTTTGTTAGCTACGTAAGGATAGGGAGGTAACATGAGACTGGCCATTGAAAAGAAATTAAGCATTCGTATAGGTGGCAAACATAAAGCAGTAACTCACCTTCTGAATATTGAGTGAAAGAAGACCATGAAGCTTTACAGGGTCCAGGAACTTGCCTCCTGCCTGTCTCACACTCACCCAAACGCACGTATGGTGAGTGGATGGAGGGGGTGTTGAGGAAGGGAAGACGATGGGGGAATCTGAGTTAACTGGAGAGGCATCAGGGAAGGTGGGGAGTGGGTGGGGAGACAGGGTGGGGAGACCATACACGCTGACGATCTCAACTTTGTCGCCCACTCTCCCCACCACCTCCCTCACCGCCTCCGTCAGGGTGCCCAGACCGCCGCCACCCTCCTGTTGAGATTTAATGGGTATTGGATGAATTTTATCAATATTTCGAAATGGGGTTGATTGGGAATATTTATGCCATTTTAGCAATTTCTGTTTCACACACACACACACACACACACACACACACACACACACACACACACACACACAACTCAGCACATACACACAAAACCACAACCTACACACACACACACACACACACACACACACACACAACTCAGTACATACACACAAAACCACAACCTACACACACACACACACACACACACACACACACACACACACATCCACACGCAAAACCACAACCCAGCACATACACACAAAACCACACACACACACACACACACACACACACACACACACACACACACACAAAACCATACACACACACACACACACACACACACACACACACACACACACACACACACACACACACACACACACACACACACACACACACACACACACACACACACACACACACACACACACACACACACACACACACACACACACACACACATACACACACACACACACACACACACACACACACACACACACACACACACACACACACACACACACACACACACACACACACACACACACACACACACACACACACACACACACACACACGTACACCAGGCGTCCAGTGTGCTGCTAGTGCGGTGGGTGTGGTGGGGGAGAGGGTGATGGGCACAGCGTGGGTAAGGGCCTCGGGGCAGAGATAGCGCACCTCCACCGTCACGTTGGCTGACACGCCCACCTGACCCCACGCCCGATCCGACACCAGGAAATGAAGGTTGTATCTGGGGAAATGACGGGAGATGAGGCATTATATTAGTAGGTATTTCCATTTGGCCCCAAAGGTAGATCAGACGACAGGAAATGAGGGTCTTATCTAAGAAAATAAGGAGAGGAGAGGAGGGGGACTTTAGAAATGGAGGTCGTACCTGGGGAAATGAGGAGAGATGAAGAAGAAGACATCAAAGAGTGGAGGTCGTATCTGGAAAATGAGGAGAAAGGAAGAGGACTTGTGAAATGAACGTCGCACCGGGCAAATGAGGGGAGATGAGCAACGTCAGTAGGTATACCTATATGATCCGACTCTGGGGAAATGAACAGAGATGATGAACAATATTAGTAACTTTTTCCATTTGGTGTTAAGCTTAATCAGACTACAGGAAAAGAACGGTGTGTCTGGGGAAATGAGGGGAGATGAGAAACAATATCAGCTGAAATGACCCTCTGACCCCCACGCTCGATCAGACACCAGGAAATGAAGGTCGCATCTTGGGAAGTGAGGAGAGGAGAGGAGGAGGGCTTTAGAAATGAAGGTCTTATCTATGGAAATGAGGAGAGGAGAGGAGAAGAGAGGAGAGAAGAGGAGATGAAGAAGACATGAGGAAATGCAGGACGAGGAAACGGAAGTCACAGAACCTCTTTCGCAAATCTTGTTGTTATTCTTTTTGTTGTTGCAATACTTGTCTCACCTTCACGTGAACCCAGTGGAGTGCAGGTTCTATTTCAACCAGTCACTCCTGGACATCTACTGAGGTTATGCTAAAGGATTATTTGTGCTTTGATAGTGAGTTGCATGATGTGTGTTTTGTTATGCGGGGCTGCAAAGAAGCGTGAGAATGGGTTTATTTGCAAGTTGTATTTTGCACTGTTATTGTGTCCTGGCATTGTATTGGTATTGTATTTTGTATTGGTATTGTACAGGGAAGGCTGGTGACCGCATCGCAGGCTGGCGTACTTGTGTCTCTCTAAGATGGATAGTTTCTGAGGGGCGGATGTCCAGTGGTGATTCAAGAAGGATGCTGTTTGAAGGCTTTGGATGGCTGTGGTGGCTGTGTTTATGTATGTGTGCTGTTAGTATGTGTTTATGTGTTTGAGAGGTGTGCTGCTGGTGTGTGTTAAGTGTACTGTTCGTATGTGTGTGTGTGTGTATGTTTTTGTTAAGTGTGCTGTTGGTATGTGTTTGTGCTTATGAAGTGTACTGATGGTAACTGTTTATGTATGTGTTTGTGAAAATGGTATGTGTTTATGTTTGTGATGTGTGTTGGTATGACTTTATATGTTTGTGAAGTGTGCTGTTGGTACGTGTATGTATGTATGTTTGTGAAGTGCGCTGTTGGTACGTGTATGTATGTATGTATGTTTGTGAAGTGCGCTGTTGGTACGTGTATGTATGTATGCTTGTAAAGTGTGCTGCTTGTATGTGTTTGTGAAGGTGCTGTTGGTATGTGTTGACATGTTTGTGGTGTGTTGGTATGTGTTTCTGTGTCTGAGAAGTGTGTTGGTGTGTGTCTGTGTGTTTGAGAAGTGTGTTGGTGTGTGTCTGTGTCTTTGAGAAGTGTACTGGTGTGTGTCTGTGTGTTTGTGAAGTGTGTTGGCGTGTGTCTGTGTTTGTGAAGTGTGTTGGTGTGTGTCTGTGTGTTTGTGAAGTGTGTTGGCGTGTGTCTGTGTTTGTGAAGTGTGTTGGTGTGTATCTGTGTGTTTGTGAAGTGTGTTGTTGGCATGTACCCACGTGTTTGTGAAGTGTAATATTGAGTAGAAGAGAAGGGTTAAGTTCGGCTGTTGTTTGTTTGTTGTTTCTCGTGGAGAGGGTGATGCAGCATGAAGCTACAGGCGTGGGATGGGTCCAGCTGAACCAATGAATTATATGCCTCTCATATAAGATCCTTGTTTGGAGTTATATATCTCAACGTAAAGGATCTGTTTTAGTAATATGCAAACATGTATCTCGATCTCCTTATACAGTGTGTGTGTGTGTGTGTGTGTGTGTGTGTGTGTGTGTGTGTGTGTGTGTGTGTGTGTGTGTGTGTGTGTGTGTGTGTGTGTGTGTGTGTGTGTGTGTGTGTGTGTGTGTACTGTATCAGTATTGTAGGGAAGAGAGTCTTGTATTCCTGAACTTGGGCTTAATCATTTATCTACAGTCATCTCTCAATTTCCGACTCAGGTTCAACTCTCCATATTCTTTTACCTTCTTCTTACAATCAGTATCTTTCCTATAGTTTTTTCTTATCCTTAACTTGGCCTAGATTTGTGTCCTTTTGCAGCTTTTTTAACTTCGACCAATGGCAGGTAAAGACAGTGCTATGGCTCTACTTCCCTTCCATAGCACTTCTTCGTTACTAGCACCATATTGTAGCTAATCTTTTGCTACAATTGTGGACTCATGATAGAGAGATGATCATTTTAGGTCAAGTTAAGATGGAAGGAGTACAGTATTCTCCTAGATTCCCATTTCTAGTGTGTTCGTTACTAGCATCATATTCTAGTGTTAATCGATTGCTACAACTGTATAATAAAAGAAAAGATGATTTTAGGCCAAGTTAAAGTAAAAAGAGTATAGTATTCTCTTTGATTCTCATTTCTCGTGTCTTACCTCCTCTCTCTCAGCTGTGTGGATGCATAAATCTCCCCAGTGGCTGTGTTAAGGGAGAAATGGGGATGGGGAGAGCCAGCCCACTCAAATGTCTTATCGTCAAGGTCCCAGTCGTCAGGGTCCTGCACATACACCCTCCCTAGCGCCACCTCCACGCCGCCACCCTGAGACAAAAGTATGAAGTACTAAGTATTTTTCGTAAATTATCATAACACAAACGGTACAACACAAGGATATTAAGGACTAATTCTGTTTTCCGAAGATTATCATAACAACCCAAACATTAGAACAATTAGTGAACATATGTAGCAGAAAATGGTCCTTCACATACATTCTGGTGCCACCTCTACTCCACCACTCTGAGCTAGGAATATTAAATACAACTCTCTGAAGTAAGGATACTGAATTCTAATTCTAGTTTTCGAAGATCAGTCAGAGACCAATATATATAAACACTAAAAGAGAAATATTTATCTGGTATATCCCTAAAAGGCTGCCCAGTTCAAAAACAAGAGGTAGGATTGATGCAGTATTAGTTAGATCTAAAGGATACGATGGAAAAACTGAGGGAAAAAGAAGTCTGTGAAGATATGTATGGGAAAGGCTGATAGAAGAATAAGAGTCTGAGAGATGATATTACTGTGAAGGATTAATCTTGAAGTTGCTACAGATTATGACAATGTGAGAGCTAATCCGAGTTAAACCATGATTCACACTTGCTTAATTTTGTGACAGAAGCTATTTGATGATGGATGATAATGATTATGATGATGATGATGATGAAGATGTTGATGATGATGAGGATGTTGATGATGATGACAGTGACGATGATGATGAAAGCAATCACAGTAATCAGTCATAATGAAGGCACTAACGAAAATATAAATTACAACAACAAAAATCACGTGTGGTGCACCTGAGTCTTCCAGAGATGCACCGTCTTTGCGCCTGGCTTCATGGGGTTGTCATTTACATCGTCAATGATAACAGTGATGGTGTGTGTGGCAGCCAGTCCCCCGGCATCACCCACCACCACCTCTACTGTCAGTTGTCTGTGTTCCTCTCGGTCGACTGCCTTCACTGACCACACCTCTGCCCCACCACGACCACTATCCAGACCTATATGGGAAGAGCAACACGTAGGATTAATCTTTGCCCACCTTCGCTACATCCACCATCAGCTTCCACTGTTTCATTTTTCCACTGCTCCTCTCGGCCACCACAATCTGCCCCACCTCGACCCCTGTCCAGTCCTGCCAGGGAAGAACAACACTTGGGATCAATGACTGTCTCCCTTCACCACTACGCCTCTATTCAGCTGCCTATGATCCTCTCTGCCAATGACCTTAATAGACACCTTCTCAAAACCACGATCACTGTCCTCTGCCTTTAGCTGAGTCTTCCACTCCGCCAATTGCCAATGACCACACCTCAGCACGGTCACTGTCTGCACCTGACATAGAAAAAAGATTAGAAATAATGTCTCTTTTCTAAGTTGCACAGTAAACTTCATGGTACCTACTGCACACGATTAGCAACCAACATACCATCATTCGTAAAAATCAAATGTCAAATACTCTACCCCTTTTCATTTATTATTATCTTAGCCCTACTGTCATTAAATCTAGAGCAATATTTCTGTCTGTCTGTCTGTCTGTCTCTGTCTCTCTCTCTCTCTCTCTCTCTCTCTCTCTCCCCGCTACGAAGGTACAATCTAGGTGAAATCAGGGTAGGTAAGGTTAGATCAGGCTTCGGTTTGTTTATATGAGCCTAGATTAAGTTAGATTCGGTTAGGAGTTTGTATCTTTGGTTGTTAGAGCACTACAACATCAAATATACTATGGACAATCATGATTATGAACAATACAGGTACAACACTAACCATGATGGTAGTTGAGTGAAAGGGTGTGAGTGACGAGGGCTGGGTTGGAGGCAGCCAAGGTGAATGAAAAGGGCGGTCCGTGTCCCAGCTGCCACAGGTCATCGTCCGTGGCTGTCAGTACACCCAGTAACTTTGCAGACTCTCCTTCAGTGACGTGTAGGAGGGTGGGCGGGCGTAGGCGGGGTGGGCAGTCGTTCACATCACTCACTGTTATGGTGAGGGTAGCCGTGGAGGACAAGGGGGGGCGACCATCATCAACGGCGATTATCCTAGCCACTCCCACCTCCCCTCCTTCCGCCTCTCTGTCTAAGGTCCGCCACAGACGTACATTTCCTCCAGCTTCCACTTTCAGGGCGCCCCACCCGCCCGCCACATGGTAGGTCACCTTCTGCTGTCCCATCTGCAGGAGTCACAATTACACAAAGCTGCAAGATTAATGATGTAATTGGGATAATGTATGTACGGGCAAATTCGAAGTAATCCTAACCTATTGGAACAGCATGGTAA
>NC_136973.1:17339011-17361511 GCF_032717465.1 Coenobita brevimanus
GTTTCATTTCTCCATAATTAAGCTTATTTTCCATACAGCTCCTAAGCTTGCATAAACGTTTACTATTCATAACTGGTACTTAGACCAGTCTTGTATTAACTTAAAATCCGTTGTGCCAGGAGTTAATGCATCAGCAAGAACCTGATGTTATTATTATTAGTATTAGTTATTTATTGTCAGGGGTGATGTAACTTTCTCCAGAGGCTAACAGTACAGTAAGTCAGCAATTGTGAGTAATTAGTCTCTGCTGTGTACTGTTGAGGAAGTTTATAAATTCTCGTTCTCAGAGAATCGTGCTAAGCCAACGTAAAGTAATCGTTGCTTGATGTAGCAAGACAACCATTGTCTCTGCTCTTCAATATTATTGAATATTATCAATTTAAATAATATTTAACCATTTATATCAAAATTACTGAGATATTATAAAAACCCCGTGACAATTGGCGACCTCATTCCAGGATATTAACTCCTAGCTCTAAAGCTATTCACGAGATAGTGCTCACTCATTCATATTTAGGTATTTATCATTAAAGTTTATAGGCACAAGCTTACTGGTGTTTACCGTTAATTTAGCAAGTGAATTTTGCTTTATCAATCCATAGAGTACTTAACTCTAGTTTATTCTTGGTAACGCCAGACGATTTTATTCGCTCCTGGGAAGTCGGCGTACCCATTGTGTTTATTATTGAGTCTTCCCAGTCATTTACATTTTTGCTTTAATTTTTGCCAATTAACTAGATAAGACTGGTCACCACTAACTTGTGTCTGTATTCTTTACTTGTGTTTATTAGTATTCGTCGCTAAGCAGTCAGTGCTCAATTTCGGGTTGCTTAATAAATTAGCGCCATGGCTACCGCTGTATTTGTACAGGAAGCCAAAGATATGGGTCTCACAGACCCAGAGAAAATACAGAGTTACGTTCTCTCACGGTTCAATTACGAGCAAGAACGTGAGAAAGATGCTCGCGAAGAGCGTAGGATTCAGCGCGAATACGAGCGAGAACAGCGTGAGGAACGTGAAAGAGAGCGTGCATATGAACAAGAGCAGCGTGAGAAAGAGCGCGAATACGAGCAGGGCAGCGCGAACACGAGCAGAAACAACGCCGAGCTCGAGTTAGAAAAAGAGCGACAACAGCGCGAACATGAGCAAAAACAGCGAACTCGAACTAGTACAAGAGCGAGAACAGCGCGAATACGAGCGGGAACAACGAGAACACGAACGTGTCGAGCGAGAAGCACGAGAAAACATGAACTTGAAGTGCTGAAGCTCAAGCGAGATTCCTTGGCTTCAGACACGTCTGCTGCAGTTGGTCCAAGCTCCACGAGCTTTCTCCCTGCACATGTCCTGGCGACCCCACGCATCAAGCTTCCTTCATACAAGGAAAGCGAGCGAATCGAGCCGTACATAGCTCGTTTTGAGGACATGGCAGACATGTATCAACTGGATGAGGCAGCTAAGCGGATCCAATTTCTTAGTTTATTTGAGGGCCCTGCCCTCGATATTCTCCACAGAATTCGTGGAGACAATCTCACATATGAGATGATGAAAGCTGCACTCATTAAGGCGTATGGTCTCACAGTAGACGACGCCAAAGTTCAGTTCATGCGAGCTCGTCTCCAAGACAAGGAGACAGCTGTTCAGTTCCTTGATCGTCTCACAGCTTACTTAAATGAGTGGATGGAGAAAGATGAAACTCCTTCCACGCGTGAGGGGATAATTGACCTTATGCTGCGTACACAGCTAGAGAGGTCGTGGCCTGCTGAGCTCATAGCACAGCTTAAGATCTGCCAGGTGAAAGATGCCAGCCAAATGGCAGAGAAGGCTGACGCATTCTTTACTGCATACGGGTATCAAGCTCGTAAGCAAAACACCTGGAGCAGAAAAGATACTGCCAAGTCTGGGAAGCCGTCTCAGACTGAATCCCAGCACCAAGGCCGTTCTCAGAGTAATGGCCAAGGTCCAAAACCGCAGTGGAAGGACCAGGGGCAAAACACTCAGAAACCTGAGTGGAAGCGGTACAACAAGTACCCTAACCAGCAGCAGTATCAGCCACGCAACCGACTGACGGGACAAAGTTTTTCACCACCAACTCAAAAGAGGCAGGAAGCGAATGCAGCCTTCATTCCTCAGCAGCAGTCTGGTGGTCACGTCCCTACCAGTGTGGGTACTTCCCCACAGTTCACTAGTCCCACAGTGACAGTGAACCCCCCTCCACAGATGGCCAATGTTCCATCTTCCCAATATAACCCTCAAGGCACAATGTTTGCCACATCAATTCAGCAGCCTCATGAGTGGCTAGCTGCTTCCTCCACAGGCCCTCCCACAGGTGACAGTACCTTCCTTGTTCAGCCAGGGTTTGTGGGAGGCATTCCTGTGAAGGTCCTGAGAGACAATGGTTCCTCAGGTTGCTCTGTCAAGCAGAGTCTAGTTCGGCCTGAGCAGTATACAGGTCGACAGATCCATGCAAAGCTTATTGATGGATCAGTGAGATTGTTCCCTGAGGCATGTATCCAGGTGGCATCTCCATTTTATACTGGTACGACACTTGCAGTTGTCATGCCAGAGCCTCTATTTGACTTAATAGTAGGCAATATTAATGGAGTCAAGGATAGTTGCTCCAATGGCGCTACTCAGACTTCGGCTGCTGCGGTGACACGAGCCATGACTGAGGCTGCAGACTGTGTCACCCCAGTGATCATTGAAACGCCGCAAGATCTGATGTGCAGTCAACTTGTTGTACAAGAACAACATTCTGACCCGACACTTGCTGCCGTGCGGAATAAACAAAAGGGTCGAGTGATTAAGTATTCACGGGGAGGTCGAGCCAAGTTCCTTCGCAAACAAGGACGGCTCTACCGTGAGTCACGAACACCCGAGGGCGAGGTTCGACTGCAGTTTGTCGTTCCCGCCAAGTACCGCCTAGCAGTGTTACAATGGGGTCATTGTTCAGCCTCAGGAGGTCACATGGGCAAAAGGAAGACCCAGGGCCGTATCCGAGCTGACTTTTTCTGGCCAGGGATGGGACGGGACATAGATAATTTTGTCCGTTCTTGCAGTGTGTGCCAAAGTATCACCACTAATCAGGGACATGCCCTTCCTGTGCCATTTGTAACTACACCTGTAATCTCTGAGTCAGTTGAGAGACAGGGTAGTGGTGAAGTGGGTGCAGACCTGACGTCTCGCCCATTGGCCCCACAGGACACATTATGTCCAGGGTCTGTACATACATATTATGTACCGTAAGTTAAGGGGGAAGTTGAGAGGCGACTTGAGGCTATGGAAGACCCAAGTTTGCACAAGGATTCTCAGCTTCCCGGTACTATTATATGTACCGTAGGTTAAGGGGGAAGTTCGAGAGAGAACTCCGCAGAGGCGACTTGAGGCTATGGAAGACCCAAGTTTGCACAAGGATTCTCAGCTTCCCGGTACTAATATAAGTACCGTAGGTTAAGGGGGAAGTTCGAGAGAGAACTCCGCAGAGGCGACTTGAGGCTATGGAAGACCCAAGTTTGCACAAGGATTCTCAGCTTCCCGGTACTAATATAAGTACCGTAGGTTAAGGGGGAAGTTCGAGAGAGAACTCCGCAGAGGCGACTTGAGGCTATGGAAGACCCAAGTTTGCACAAGGATTCTCAGCTCCCCGATACTAATATAAGTACTGTAGGTTAAGGGGGAAGTGAGAACTCTGCAGAGGCGACTTGAGGCTATGGAAGACCCAAGTTTGCACAAGGTTTCTCAGCTCTCCGATATTAATATAAGTACTGTAGGTTAAGGGGGAAGTGAGAACTCTGCAGAGGCGACTTGAGGCTATGGAAGACCCAAGTTTGCACAAGGTTTCTCAGCTCTCCGATATTAATATAAGTACTGTAGGTTGAGGCACAGGTTGAGGACCCGTGTGCGGTTCGAGGCTATGGAAGACCCGAGTTTGCACAGGGATTTTCAACTTGCCGACCATAATCGTGTGCTAAAATTAATGGCGACCTCGAGTGTACTTTTCATAGCATGTACTGACTGCTAGCCAGAGAGAGTAATTGTAACATAATAAGAATTTTGTCTCATTGACACTTTTGATGCTCCACCTCAATTGGTTTTGCAGGTTCAGCAATGGGTGTAGCAGTTTTGCTGTGCGGGCCAGCCGATCGTCTGCCGCACGCTGCCACCTCTTCTCCTCTGCCTTCGTCATCGCCATATTATTTACTGTGTCATTTTACACGTAGGTACAGTTACACTACAACTGTCACACCTACACCGTGTATTACATACACCACGCTACACAACAATTAGTTGTCAGTGTAAATGTAGCGAATTTTCGCTCAGTTTGACCTGAGTACAGGATTTTCACCGTCGTCACGGAGTTTTTCCCTCAAGCTTGCTTCTATTAACGTAAATACGAGGTTTTTTCACTCACTGGCGACTGCGATTTTCTCCTGTAGCAGGATAGCACACACACCACAGTGTGAATCTTGTGTGACTGAGTTAGGATTTATATATATGTATATTGAAATCTTTCTTCTGAAGGAAGAAAGATTTAATTTTCATGGGGCGTAATGTCACGAATCAATTCGCGACATTTCCTTTTTGTGAGAAGCCACGAACTATTAGTGGAAAACTCACTGTGTATCGCTCAGTTAACCGTTTCTCTCTCCATTCCGGGGTATACTTTTCAAATAATTCGTCACCGTTTTCACAAAGTGACCGATTTAATGCACGTCACTAAGTGCGCTACTGAGCGATACAATTATTTCTTTATCGTTTGCCTCTGCTTCATTCAACCGTTAGCCACGCCTTCTTCCGGTGGCCTGTGCGTACTGCTTATGCATTATTTGAATTCAGTCTTGTGTTTGCTGTGGCGGAGAAAGGTTCTGTGCTCAGAAGTGGAGAGGTCAGCTAGCACCCCAAGCTCCACTAGACAGTTAATCCAGTCCTCCCACCTTAGTGGTGATACATAGCATTCATCGACTGGTATTTCTTTTGTGTATTTTGTAGTTTTAAGAGCTTAGTTAAGGTGTTTTTCCCTAGGCGTAAGTATTTAGCTTCTGTGTGAGTGAGCGAGTGCGTCTCATTGATTTGATTTGAAATGTAATGTTAAATTTATTTTTGTAATTAATAAATTTAACAGTTCTATTTCTTGAGCTTAATGTAGAGTAAATCTTGTTTCATTTCTCCATAATTAAGCTTATTTTCCATACAGCTCCTAGCTTGCATAAACGTTTACTATTCATAACTGGTACTTAGACCAGTCTTGTATTAACTTAAAATCCGTTGTGCCAGGAGTTAATGCATCAGCAAGAACCTGATGTTATTATTATTAGTATTAGTTATTTATTGTCAGGGGTGATGTAACTTTCTCCAGAGGCTAACAGTACAGTAAGTCAGCAATTGTGAGTAATTAGTCTCTGCTGTGTACTGTTGAGGAAGTTTATAAATTCTCGTTCTCAGAGAATCGTGCTAAGCCAACGTAAAGTAATCGTTGCTTGATGTAGCAAGACAACCATTGTCTCTGCTCTTCAATATTATTGAATATTATCAATTTAAATAATATTTAACCATTTATATCAAAATTACTGAGATATTATAAAAACCCCGTGACACCCTCCACCCTACCTCCCTGATCATATCACCTCGTTGCCTCTCTCCCCAGGGAATATATAAGCCTGGCAATTCCATATGAGAAAAAAAATGCCGACTTTCCTGGCAGCCCCCAAGATATTGCCATTCACTGATTGATTTTATGAGGCCTATTTTCCTCGCTTAAGGAAGCTCCCTGACACCTTTTCCTAAGCGATTTATGTTGCTTATTACACCTTACTGACCCATTCTTTGATATAAATCCTTCTAACGCCGCCACACCCTGCATATATAATGTACAAAAGGGGCTCCCTAACTCCCTTTTTTAAGTGTTTTATTTTGCTTAATACACCTTACTTTCCAATTCTTTTATATAAATCCGTCTAACATGGCCATACCCGACATATGTAACATACGAAAGAAGCCTCTTAACACTTTTTAAAAAGCGATTTATTTTCTTTATTACATCTTACTGTCCAATTTTGTGTTATATAAATCCTTCTAACATTGCCATACTCTGCGTGTATAACGTATAAAAGGATATTAACCAACCATATGCAAGAATAAATCGCTAAGGAAGAGGTGTTAGGGAGTCCTTACGAACTTCAGTCCTTACACCCCGGCCCAAAATCTCGTCGGTAAAGGAAGCTCCCTAACACCTCTCCCTTAGCGATTTATTTCTGCATATAGCTCATTACTAATAAATTTGTGTTATCTATCTCGAAAATAAAAAGATGCAAACAGTACACAAAAGAGTAGCCAGGTGTAGCAAGCAAAATAAATCGCTAAGGTAAAGGTGTTAGGGAGCCATAGCCCTCATTTAACCCGTACATACCAAAACTCAAAACTGTTTATATTTTTCTCAAGATGCTGGAGAGAGAGAGAGAGAGAGAGAGAGAGAGAGAGAGAGAGAGAGAGAGAGAGAGAGACGCCTTCACGTGGTGGCACTGATATAACTAAGCCTTATATTCCGGTGGTTAAGGACGCTCCCTAACACCTCTTCCTTAGCAATTTATTTTTGGATCCGGCTGGCTAATATCGTTTTGTACGTCATTTATGCAGAGTATGGTGACATCAGAATGATTTAAGTAACACAGATGAGGACGGCAAGGTGTAATAAGCAAAGTAAATCGCTTAGGAAGAGGTGTTAGGGAGCTTCCTCAACACTTTACTGCCTGGCTCTACAAACGTCCCTCATCCCTCCCTCTATCCCCCGTAAGGAGGATGGTGGACTGCAGGAGGAGGGCAATTTCTGTCCAACTCTCTAATGCAAGAATTAACCTTTCCTCCTACTCCTTCCTGTATGCAACAGGTCAACTCTGGAACTCTCTGCTTCTGTCTGTATTTCCTACTGCCTATGACCTCCAGTGTAGGTAGGTTGGTTGGTAAGTTAACCGTTACTCCTAGTCCTTCATGTATGCAACAGGCCAACTCTGGAACTGTCTTCTTCTGTCTATATTTCCTACTGCCTATGACCTCCAGTCTTTTAAAAGCAGTGTGTCCAGGCATCTCGAAATGAACGGATCTTGAACTGACTCTGTTATCTTGTTTATATTCTTTTCTTGGAGGGAACAGTCTTCCGGGTTTCTGGCCTTTGGTTCCTTCTTTCTTCCAATAAAAAAAGAATAAAAATCAGCCTCTATTTTATGATCTGGACTAGAACTACACAAAGGGGCATTCAGAGAGTACTGTACCCGCGTCCACCAGTTTGATCTAAGGGACCCGCACCTGACCTTATCCTGTGACCTTGACCTTCACCTACTATCAAAATCAATTTATTTTATCCTTCCCTGACCCTTAACCCTTCCAAAAAGTTTCATATAAATCGGATGAACTCTCTCTCTCTCTCTCTCTCTCTCTCTCTCTCTCTCTCTCTCTCTCTCTCTCTCATACACACACACACACACACACACACACACACACACACACATTTCCTCTCTCTCTCTCTCTCACACACACACACACACACACACACACACAAACACATATACATACCTACTCTGTCTGTCTGTCTGTCTGTCTGTCTCTCTCTCTCTCTCTCTCTCAGCAGCTGTGACTGGGAATAAGTGTCAGCCATACTACAATTAATATTCTCACCGTCGGACCAATTGCATAAAATACATTATATTTGATAATTTGCCAGCCATGAACAACAATTATTTTGAGTGGAATATTGTGTTGCTCTACCTACTGATGTTACGTTTGTTGTCATACGTGTAAAACTCTTGTCTATGATGATGTATTAGCTCGATCTGTCTTTTTATCTGTCTGTCTATCTATCTATCTACCTATCTCTCTATCTATACATCTATCTATCAATTTATCTATCTATATCTATCCACCCATCTATCTATCTGTTTATCTACCTGTCTAACATCCTTTCATCCATCCATCCACCCATCTATCTTTCTATCTACCTACCTACCTATCTATCTATCCACCTACCTGCCTACCTATCTATCTATATCTATCAACCCATTTATCTATCTACCTACCTGTCTAACATCCTTCCATCCATCTGTCTATCCACATCTTTCCAGCCAGCCATCTATTTATCTATCTGTTTAACATCCTTCCATCCATCTATCTATCTATCTGTCTAACATCCTTCCACCTATCTATCTATCTATCTATCTATCTATCTAACATCCTTCCATCCATCCATTCATCCATCTATCTATCTGTTTAACATCCTTCCACCTAGCTATCTATCTGTCTATCTATTCATCAGTCAATCTAACATCCTTCCATCCATCCATCCATCTACCTGTCTATCTACCTATATATCTATCTATATTTTTTCCCGCCTACGGGAGGTTATATTCAAAAGGAAAACCACTGATAGCAGAATAGGAGTGAATCACATTTTTAGTTCACTCCTCCAGTCTGAAAGTCTCTCAAAATTATTAAAAACCTTTGCAACAGCCAGACTAGATGATATGGCACGGGGCTGAAGGGGCTCCAATTAGCAATACATGTTTTCCCTCCTCGTTTATTTATTTGTGGTCACTGCACTACTGACGGCAATGACCCTACTTTATTTTACAACGTTTCACTTTTTCTGACATTTTCATCCTGTCTTTGTTGTCGTCTAAAATGAGACAGATTTTTATTTGCATGCGGTGCCCCCAGTGTTGCATTACTGAGGTGGGTCGAATGTGCGTTGATCCACACTAAAATATTTACCACTTGCATGGTGGAGCGCAGAAAAATGCCTGCACTTTAACATCCGGGACAAATATTTGTTGTTAGAAGATAAACTAAAGGCTGGAAGTCTGCACATTTGTCATTTCCAGAGAAAATTAAACAAGGAAGGCTACAATACTGATCTGTTTATTCTGAAATGTAAAAACAACCGTATTTAAAAGATTGGATGTTATAGGCACAGGAAAATACAGAAGGAAGAAATCAGATCAAGAGTTGACCAGCTGTATACACGATCTTTATTCTGGTATTAGAGAGTTTGACAGAAAAGAGGTGAGAGCAAATTGTCTGACGGATTTTACGTGCCACTGAAACGGTGAAGGATACATGCAGACGGTTTAGAAAAGCAGTGACCACTGAAACAGCGTCAGTACAAAAAGAGATTATGACACTGTAGTGAGGAGAGAGAAAGGATGTTGAAAGGCAACAAATGGATGGGAGTTGAAAAGCATTTGACTCTATCCTCGTCAGAAAAGTTGTTTATGGTGAATCCCCAATCCAGTTCACTAATAAATGAGCTGTACTAACAGTGAGGCAAAAAAAAAAAAAAAAAAAACCGCTCCTAAAAAAAGTCAGCAACTGTGCTGGGTTGAAGTAAGTACAGAATCGGTTCAGCACATCCTATATCTGGGAAGCAGATTTTAAAAGAAAAGGAATGTGACCCTTTAGTGACACATCTCGAAAGAAACGCCAATGATGCTGCAAGACAGTGAAGGACTGACTTGTGGCCTGTTAAAATATAAACAAAACTGTGGCGGGATTAAAAAAAGAGTATCTGAACTTTTGATGCAAAAAATATGATAATGTTTCTCTTCCTCAAATCAGAACTAATATATAAATCAGTAACCTGGGTGTACCATCGGAGCAATCAGATCACTCTTTATGACGACTTACCATTGCCCTTAAAGTCTCAATCGATACACACTCACCCAACCAACAATTCATTTACCTCTCAGTCTGCCTTCATCCACGACGCTGTTTCCTGATCCAAACAAGAGACGGCGGTGGTGATGGAGCTCATTTCTTTGATTCCATCCTCACACTGCCCTCGATTACTACAGCTACACACATATACATTTTTCAACCCATCCATCTACTTACCTTTTACTTCGCCTACATCCATGGCAACCATTTGTATATGATATTCCATCATCGTTTCCCAATCCAAACAAGAGATGGCGTTAGTGATGTTCATTCCTTTGCTTCTGTTCTTAAGTTGCCCACCATTTCCATACCTACATACATACACACTCATCCACACATCCATCCACCTACCTTTTAGTCCACCTCCATCCACGGCAACCACTTGTATGTGATATTCCGGCGTTGTTTCCCGATCCAGGCAACAGATGGCGGTGGTCACGAGGCCGGTGTCTGGGTTGATGGCGAACATGGCCTGGCCCGAGCGTTCTTCGATGATGTTCTTCTCGATGGAGTAGGTGAGGCGGCCGTTGGTGCTGTTTTCCTGGTCGTCTGGATCCCACGCCCACACCACGCCCGCAGAGAGGTCTGTGGGAGTGACTGACCTGCTCCTCAGTCTGACCTCTGACCTGTTTCCTCAGCCTGACCTCTGACCTGCTCAGATAAAGATGTGGTCGGAGCTCTCCTAAGCCCGTTAAAATGGCGCCTGCCCAACGATTCGCCTGCTGTGTGTGTACCATGGAGTTTATAAGGGACGTCATGGCAAAAGAGGAAGGTGAGTGCACGTGTTGTCTTTTTTGTGATTTAGCAGGTAGGTTTAGCTTAGAAATTAGGAAAAATAGTGAGGCAATTGAAGTGTCAAGTGACAAATTGAAAGGCTGGGAGAATTAAGCTGGAATGGTGAGTGTTATGGCAATGAATGTAGAGGGAGTGGAAGCAGAAGTGATAGCAAAGGTAGATAACTTAGAAACTAGACTGGAGACCATACTAGATGATTGTGATGGCTTCCAGCCAGTCAAGGGAGGGTGCAAGGCTAAGGTAAGTAGCAGTGGCAGGACTGTGGCTTTAGGGACAGGTTTCAGGTGCTGGAGGATGAAGTGCAGGATGAGTCTCACCTCATCCTTGTTGGGGATTCTTTGATTAGGCACCAGGAGAAGTTAGGGGTTCCAGGAGGAAACAGTTTTGTTTTCCTGGGTGTAGGATACAGGTCATGACTGAGAGAGTTGATGACTTAGCAACACCTCAGGGGATTTGGTCTCTGTTATTGTGCAGGGACTATTAATGTAGCTTCAGGCAGGTCAGAGGAGGTTCTTAGGAACTATAAGGACTTATTAAGAAGTTCAAGGAATGCCATAGGAAGTTAGTTGTCTGTGGTTTGTTACCAAGATTTGACGTTGGTCCTGTGATCCTGAATAGCATGATAGGAGTCAGTAGCAGGCCAGAAGGTCTGTGATGAAAGGAGGGTGTGATGTTTGTTGATGTTTGGGATAATTTTAGTCATGATAGGGGTTTTTATGGTAAAGGCGGCCTTCACCTCAATAGGGTAAGAGAGGCTAAGTTAGGTGGGGTGCTGGATGACAGTGTCAGGCATGCTATAGGTAGTGACAGCGAGGTGAAAGGAGGGACAGTTAATGGCACAACTGTTAATAATCCAATCCTGAAGCCAATGTGGGTTGGGTAAGTGAGGTGAGACCAGATAACCAGGATAATGAGGTGCATCTGAGCTCACCTTGGGTGCAGGTAGAAAATCAGGAGATTAGTGGGAAGAGAGGGACTGCCAGTTATCAGTGGCTTAAAGAAGCGTTAAAACAACTAAACAGGCGAAGTTTAGTGTCTCACAGCCCTACTTGATCCAGCCATACCATATATAAATATATATATATATATATATATATATATATATATATATATATATATATATATATATATATATATATATATATGCGGCAAGTATTATTTCAAAGCGCAGCACAAAAATTAGTTATGCAACTACCGAAAATTTTGACATAATTATGATTACAGAAACACAGTTAAACCCTCGTGACAAGCACGTTGTTGGAGAAGCATCACTGCAAAACTACAAAATATATGAAAGATCAAGACTGCACAAAACCGGCGGGGGAGCACTAATGTATAGTTAGAATCATGTAAATGCAGTACAGATAAAAAAAAATGGATGTTGAAACATACTATTCTCTGTATATCGAAAGTTCCACAGAGTAGTAAAGCTATTCTTTTCGGTGTAATATACAGACCACCCAAGTTAGATGATGAAAATGGTGTAATTCTGTATGACGAAATGAATTAGTCATAAAAGACAAAGATTTCGGCTGGGAGGGTTTAGTAATCTGAATACTGACTGGAAAAATTCGTGTCCAGCTGAAGAAGGGAACAGGTGGTTAGAACTGATGGACGATGCAGTTCTAAGTCAGGCAGTGAATACACCAACGCGCGGTAATAATATTCTCGACCTTCACCCAGCAGCGGACACTGATCTAATACATTTATGTGATGTTGGTGACAATTTTTTGGTAACAGCGATCATAACATCATTAGTCTTGAAGGAAGCATCAACTGTAAGACCAGTATAAATAGCCTTTTAGTTCCCAACTTAAAACTAATTTCAGTACCATGAGAAAGGAAATTTCTAATACTAATTGGATCAAGTTACTACAGGTGGATAAGATTGAAGAAATGTGTAAAATATTCACTAATCGATTGATGTCTAACGAAAAAAATATACCGAGAATTTCCTGAAAAAATAATCACATTAATAATCTGGTCTGGATGTCGAAGAATACTGAAAAAACCATTGGTGGCAAGAGAGGAGCATATAAAAAAATATAAACATACAGGAAAAAACGATGAAAGTACCCAATATTTTACACTACAGCGGCAACGTACGCAAATTATTAGGAAAACTAAACGAGACTACGAGGCGAAAATTTCTCGTGAAGCAAAACCAAACCCTACATTATTTTTATTTTCATTATGTGATGAGTAAGAAAAATGTTAACGATAGGCTAAGCTCTCTAATAAGCTCTGAAGGTGGTCTCATCCATAATAACCAGCAATAGCAGCATTATTGAAAGACTTTCACAGGGTTTTCACATGAGTGTAAACATTTCCATCCCACAATCAGTTTGCACAGGACCACAAGATGTTAAGTCATCAATCAACGAAGTGACAAGACACGAAATGTTATTTTAAGAAAATCAACCCAAATAAATCAACTGGCTCAGATCAGATATCTCCTCGCATACTGCATGAATGTTACAGACAGTCAGCCTTTCCTATTACTAAAACATTCAATAAAACATAAACTGAAAGTAGAGTACCTAATCAATGGAAGCCCGCTAATACATCACCGATCTTTCAACAGCGAGATAAAAAAAAAAAAAATAAGTGCCACAGATTACCGTCCACTATGCCTAATGTGAGAACTAAGCAAAATTTTGAAAAAATATATATATATATATATATATATTATCAGAGATAAAATTACCATGTTTCTCAATAATCATAATCGTATAACAGACAACCAGCGCGAGTTTCGTAACAGCAGATCACGCCTCAAATTTGTTTGATATTTTTACAAACATATACGATAACTGGGACGCAAATATACCGTCGGATGTCATCTACCTACATTTCTATAAAGCGTTTGATAAGGTTCCCATCTAAGACTACAAGAAAAACTAAAAACCACGGCCTCCCTAACAATTATGTTCATGGACGGGTGACTGGTTAACGAATCGTACGCGGCGTGTAGTGATAAATGGCGAATCATTAGACTGGCTAGAAGCAACAAGCAGGGTTCCTCAAGGGGTAGTTCTAGTTCTTTTTCACTATTTATATCAATGATCTAGAACATGGACTCACTACTAAGGTAGCGAAATTTGTAGAAGACGCGAAAATTGGAGGCAAAGTAGTTACGAAAGCAGACTGTGAATGTATACAAAACAAACTGGATAGCTTACTAAACCGTAATGAAAAATGGCAGATGAAATTTAACATAGATAAGTGTAAGGTAATGCACTTTGGCAAGAAAAACCATTAAATATGAATACCTCATGTTCAATATCCCATTGACGGAAGTAATGGACGAGAATGATTTAGGAGCAACGACCTCAGAAACTCCAACAGTGTATAGCAGCCAGTAACAAGGCAAACAAAATGCTTGGCTTCATCGCAAGGAACTTTGATCATACAACGCCTGATGTAATTTCTAAGCTTTATACGTCATTAGTTACACCACACCTAGAGCACTGTGTACAGCAGTGGCCCCCCAATCTTATTATGGACGAAAACAGAATCAAAAGTGTGCAGCGCAGAGCCACAAAAATGATCCCATCGCTACGAAATTTACCCTACGAAGAGCCACTAAAGAAACTGAATATGTTTTATCTGAAAAAGCAACGACTCAGAAGAAATCTAATCCAAGTATTTAAAATACTTAACAACTCTGACGAAGCTAGACTTGATAATTTGTTTGAAATACAGAATGATATTGTGCCTAGAAATAATGGAATGAAACTCAAACGCAAGAAATACAACACTAATATAGGGAAAAACTAATTTAATATTCGCGTAGTGGAACAACGGAATTGGCTGCCAGGAACAGCAGTTAGTACAGAAACTATTGATACGTTTAGAGGTCGGCTAGACAAATATTTTGAGTCTACAGGCTATAACTAACTTGGTGTTGTTTATTGCCAGGTTGTAGTGATACTGACGACTGTCAGACCATTGATTAATAACGAGAACATTCGGTGACCGTATTTACTTTTCTTTTACTGATCTGTTGAAAAGATATTACACTGCACTGTCGTACCGCTTCTGCCTTTCCTATAATATTTCCATGCGTCTTCTTTCCAATAAGCATGGTGTTTTTTACCAGCCGCGATAGTGAAGCTGATATTGTTTTCGATTTGTCTGTGTCTGTCTGTCTGTGTCTGTTGGCACGATAACTTCGCAACCGCTCAAGATATCATCACAAAATTTTACAGGTGCGTAGTAGGGATGAAAATCTCTTACGAGTATTGTTTTCAGTTTGTCTGTCTGTCTGTGTGTCTATGTGTCTGTTAGCACGATAACTTCGCAACCGCTCAGTGCAGCAGGGACGAACATCTACGGGTTCGAAATTGGTGAAAGTAGGTCAAGGTCTGTGTGTCTATTAGCACGATAACTTCGCAACTGCCTAAGATATCATCAAAAAAAATTTACAGGTATGTAGTAGGGGTGACAATCTCCTACGAGTTCAAAATTGGTGAAAGTAAGTCAAGGTCAAGGCCATATTCCGAGCCGCGCTAAATATGTATCATCTCGCGGCTGGTGTGATTCCCCCCTTGGGGGGGAACCTCTAGTTTTTTTTTTCTTTTTCCTGCCTGTTTAACTGGATGGTGTGGTGGATGGGGGAGAGCCTTCGTCTTTTCTATCCTTTTTTCTTACATGCTGGTTAGACTGTAGTAGAATTAGCCATTTTTCCAGAAGATAACCTCGTCAAGGGCCAACGGTACTTCCAATACACTCCTGTCACACTGAAGAAAGTGAAACAACATACCTAAAGTGACTGGCCTGAAAAAATTATGTAACAGACTGTATTTTTTTTTTAGTGACATATCAGGTACTTCAGGACGCTACCTATAAAATGCTGCCTATATAAGCTTTAGAATTAGTGCAGATTAATGAAGATTTCTAAAACCCCTTCAGAGTGCAAACTTCCTCCTATACTAACCCCAGTCGTCTGGCATTAGCTGGTATAAGGTATTTTAAGGTGACGTCGGAACTGAAGGGGTTAACTGCAAGATGTAACGTCCCTGAAACCCCGTCACCGTCACTTGTACCTTCTATACCAGGAATCTAGAGACATGAGTTTTGCCTAATGTACATCAATGCTGAATTTTTTTATTAACTGTTGTATGAATGACGTACATCTAATTCCAATGCTGTACAGAAACTCCTACAAACTGTGAACAGTACTGAGCAGTCAAGCATCAGTGTACAGACAGGCATATACCTTGATTATCGTTTCGGTGAGGTGAATGAGAGGTAAATCCTTGTACAACTCGTTTGTCTGAATCAGGTTAATTAGCGGTGCGTCTGTCATGGGGGATCTAATTAATGAACCGCTGAAATAAATGATACTAGTAGTGTTTAGGAAGAAATGAAGTGTTTATAAAAACTACAATAAATCGCTTGTAAGACGTGCTGGAAAGGTCGTTAAATTGATGAAGGTCTGGGCTTTGGAGTTAATATATAGGGATGTGTATTATTATATGTTTGCCTATGGGGGAGCTGCGGCAGTATGTTACGTTAAATAATAATAATAATAATAATAATAATCTATCTATCTATCTATTGCCAGACACCACAATCCCGCAAAGGGTGGCCATTTGACACTGAGTTAGTTGTTTTACAGGGAGGGGCACCAACCCTCCACCATAATAATAATAATAATAATAACAATCATCAGCACCATCATCATCATCATCATCATATTAATAATAATAATGGTGATAATAATAATAATAATGATGATGATGATGATGATGATAATAATAATAATATTAATAATAATAATAATAATAATAATAATAATAACAATAATAAGGTAAGTATGAGGTCAACAGCAAATAGTAAATATGGAGACGATATTGGAGGGAGCATCAGGAGAATTAGAGACAGAGAGAAGAGTGAGGCAGAAATACCCAGTGCTTTGTGTAACGTGTGGGGGGGGGGGGAGTGAGAGCAGGTCAGTTGTCATTCCGAAATAATTTAGGGGGAGGTGAAGGGAGCGACGTGAGACAAGGGGAAGAGAAATAGATTAGGAGAGAGAAAACTATCATAATGAGAGAGAGAGAGAGAGAGAGAGAGACTGACAAGCATGGAATCAAGAAGGCTCAAGCGTATGTAGAACACACACACACACACACACACACACACACACACACACACACACACACACACACACGTTTGTTAATGAAATTCACTCGGAAACCTGAAATTCTCTCTCTCTTTCTCTCTCTCTCTCTCTAGTCTCGCGAAAGGAACTCCTTAATTAATTCTCAGGCACTCTGTCTAATGATTGAGAAAGAGTGGAATAGATGGAGGAACGGGTGGAGATGGATGGATGGATGGGTGGGTGGATGGATGGATGGATGGATGGGTGAATGAATGGATGGATGGGTGAATGAATGGCTGGATGGATGGATAGAAGAATGAATAAACGAATGAATGAATGAATGAATGGATGGATGAATGTATGGATGGATGGATGGATGGATAATTAATTAGTTGGATGGATGGATGTGTTGATGGAAGGATAGATGGAGGTATGGCATAGTTATGATGAATGGATGGATGGATAAAAAAAATGAGTGGATGGATGGATAAATGAATGAAGGGATGGCTGGCTGGCTGGATGGATGGATAATTGAATGGCCAGCTGGATGGATGGGTGGATAAGTGATTGGATGGATGGATGTTAATGCATTTATGAAAAAAAAAATCGCATGATTATTTACTTATATTGCATCTTTTCTCTGACTGGATGCATTTACGGGCAAACAGTATCGAAAAGACAACAATTGTTTTTTTTCCTTCTATCTCACACAAAACCCCAGAGTATTGCCCAACATATACGTACCACACTGAAGGCACAACACTGACTCACGCAATATGCCATACCCTTTTCATGCTAACCTGGCCTAAAATCGCCATCTATCCATCTTGAATGCTGAGCTGTAACAATAGATTAACACTAGAATACCCTGCTAATCACGAAGAAGTGCTGCGGAGAGATGTAGGTCTGTATTATTACCTTTTTCTGCCTCTGAGCTACGTGAAATAAGCTGCAAAAGGACGAAAATCTGGGCCAAGTTAAAGAAAAAAAAAGGAATAGTCATCCTGGGCCATTCAGTTCTATTGTACTTTCCTCTGACTTGGTTTACGTTTTCTTCCTTTTCCAGCTTATTTCACGTAGCTCAGTGGAAAAAAAAAAACAAAAAAAAAAAAAACAAGGCTACTACTCTACATCTTTTCCACAGCACTTCCTCGTGACTAGCATCACATACTAGCGTTAATTTCTTCTCACAACTCAGCATTCAGGACAGATAGATGGGAATTTTGGGCCAAGTTAGAGTAAAATGAGTGTATCACGTTTCTATCTATCTATTGCCCGACGCCCTAATCAGGCAAAAGGTAGCCGCAGACAAGACGCCTCCAAGTCGCTGTCACCCACCATTTGACTGCCCTCCCCTCAACTTAATCCCCCCTCCCTCATATAGCTCTCAACTCCATCCCTACAACTCATCCTTTGTCTTCCCCTCCCTCCACCTCACCTACATACACCCTCTTAGTCAGTCTTTCATTCTCCATTCTCTCCACATGTCCAAACCACCTCAGTGTATTTCTCCTAATTCTCTCAACCACATCCACATCCACCCCACAACGTTCCTTCACTTCTTCATTGGTCAACCTGTCCCTCCACGTCACGTTTAATTTCCCTAATAAATGATCACTAACTCCTTCCTGCTCAGTTGATGGCCAAGTATATTTAGACTGAGAGAAAATTTTGACTAGTAACCAAGGAGATCCACTCCTACCTTGTAATTAAAACTCACTGAATTGCATATGACCTCGACTTAGTGTTTAATTGGAGAATGGCCCGTTTCCCGGTATTTTTGTCTGTAAAGGAAGCTCCCTCACACCTCTTCCTAAGCGACTTATTTTGCTTATTATACCTTACTGCCCTCCGTGTGACATAAATTACTTTAATATCCTCAGACTATGCACAGATAGCGTGGAAAAGGATATTAACCATTTCCAAAAATAAATCGGTAGGGAAGAGGTGTTAGGGAGCTTCCTTAGCCGACCAGAAGCAGGGTCCTAGTAATCACCAGCTGGCTATCCCTTCAGGCAATGGATGTCTTGTTTATTTTCTTATTGCCAGAGTTATTTTTTCTTTTTTCCAGTTCGAGAGACACTCGTGTGTATGGCAGTGGAGGGGCAGAGGCGATATCTAATTTCTTCATTCGAAATTCCAATAAAACCGGCAGGAAATAGTAAGAATAAAGCCTAATAAAACCGGCAGGAAATAGTAAGAATAAAACCTAATCAACGCCACGTTAATTAGGTCAAGTCAATGAAGTGGTCAGAGTTGGCTTGAAATATAATGAGTTATTAGTGGTCATTAGCGAGAGACGCAACATTTATAATAGGTAATTATAACAGTGATTCATTTATGCATATTAATTAGTTGTGTGTGTGTGTGTGTGTGTGTGTGTGTGTGTGTGTGTGCTGAAAAGGAAAACCACACACTGGAGAACGAGAGAAAGACCTAATAAAACTATAAAACAATAACAACAAAGAGAGAGAGAGAGAGAGAGAGAGAGAGAGAGAGAGAGAGAGAGAGAGAGAGAGAGAGAGAGAGAGAGAGAGAGAGAGAGAGAGATCCTTACCTATGGGCCCATTCTCCTGCACCTCCCCATAGATGGTGGTGTTGGGGAAGACAGGGGGATTATCGTTGACATCCTTCACCACCACAGTCACCACCATCTCCGCCACATGCACCTGCCCCCTCCTCATCTCCTCCAGCAGTCTCTCCAGGGTCTCCTGCCTCCTCTTGATCTCCTCTTCCCTCCTCTTGGCCTCCTCTTTCCTCTTCCTGGCCTCCTCCTTCGTGCGCTTACCATCCTGTCTGTCCTTCGCGTCCTCGTTCCTATCCTCTTTTGTGTTTAGGGGAAGATTGGTTAGGGCTGGACACCCGCCTCCTTCCACTGAGAATCTTCTGACATAGACGCGTTCTTCTTCAAGCAAATTCACGTACGACTGGCCACGTGAGAGACGGTTCACGTAGGGGTCGTCACGTGCCATGCTGTTTATTTTTTGGCGGTCACGTGTTCTACTACTTATATTTTTGCTGTTACGTGGTCTGTAGTTCATGTTTTGGCTGTCACGTGGTCTGTTGTTTACATTTTGACTGTTCCGTGGTCTGTTGTTTATATTTTCGCTGTCACGTGGCCTATTGTTTATGTTTAGGCTGTCACGTGGCCTGTTGTTTATGTCTGGGCTGTCACGTGTACTGTTGTTTATGTCTGGGCTGTCACGTGGTCTGTTGTTTATGTCTGAGCTGTCACGTGGTCGCTTGTTTATATTTTGTTGGTCACGTGCTGGCTGGTGTACTTCACGTTTCGCTATGGTGTTACCTGATACGGTTTTTTCAGCTCCATCTGTCATTTCACTTGATTCTTCTTTTACTTTACCTTTTGGTTTACTTCCTTCCTTGTCTTTCAGCTTCACCAATTTCTCTTTGCCAGCTGTTTTATCAGATTTTCCTCCTTGCGTCATTCCTTCTCGCTCTGATCTTTCTGCCTCGTTTAGTTTTCCTTCTATTACTGCTTCTCTTTTCCTGTTCCTTTTCTTTACTCCGGTTTTAACTTTCACCAATTCTGCTCTAATGTCTTGCACTTTTTCTTTTTCTCCTCCTGCTCCTCCTCTTCCAACCTCTTTCAATTTCCTTCCTCCACTTTCTCCTCTCTCAAAATACAACGCTTCCCCAAACGTCGGCTTCACGTCTAATAATCTTCTTGTTTGTTTACCTTCGTTCACTGTCAGGGAACGCCAACCCGAACTCAATCTCTCGCTTGTTTTGACTTCTAAATCCACTGGACTTGGTGAGCTATAATCCTGCTCGCTTGTTTTGATCCCTAAATTCAGTTGTCTAAGTTTGGATTGGGTTAATCTCATTTTCTTGCCAACGGACAAAAGTTTGCGTTTGAAGCCAACTGACCGATGGGCCTTGCGAGTCGGTAAGTGTGGTCTGGTTTTAGTCCATGCTTTACCCAGGCTGATGTGCAGGCGAGGTGAGTGTGTGTGGGATGGACGGGTGTGGGGATTTGGGTGGGGCAGATATAGAGGACTTGGTGGGTGACCTTGGTCTAAGTATGTATCTGTTTGAGGAAGATTCGAGTGGTTTTCTGTGTGCAGGGTGTGTGGGTGGCTGTCTGACTGTCTGGATGGATGGAGTGGGTGTGGATCAGAGTTGGCGAGGGCAGTTTCATGGTTCCTTCTCTCCTCTTCCCCAAACCAACTCCGGCTTGTATAAGTTTTGGGTTTCAAGTGTCCATCTGTGAAAGGCTGTATGACTACATCTCTCTGCCTCCCTTCTACCGACTTACCACTGGGGGCTTCGCGTCTTCTCTCTGAGGCAGCCTCCCCTTTAAGATGTTGATTCTTGTCTCGTAACTTCTTCCTCTCGGACGCTTTTCTGTTTTTCGCCGTAAATTCTCCCCTCGTTCTTAGCATTCGCCATTGGCTTAAACTCTTGCCTTCACTTTTATCGTGCCGGGTATATTTTCTGCGGTTGATGCCTCCCTCTCCTTCTCTCATTCCTGCTTCCTCATGAATCGCCCTCTCTTCTTGTGTTTCTCCTCCGGCTTTAATTTTTGAGATTCCTTGAGCTCTCTCTGCACTCAATCTCCCCTCCTTCCCTCCTCCCTTCCCTGTGTTCCTTATCAAAGCGGGGGAGGAGGAAAAAGAAGAGGCAGAAACTGGACCAAGAAAGTTCCGCCTTTTTACTGTGCTCTGATCAAATGTCTGGGATGGATATTGGTCTTCCTGTTTGTGGCCTTCCCTTGCCGAAGTGTTGCCTTCCTCTACCCTCTGGGGTTTCACGGACAAAGCCAATCGTTCTCCGGGGTTCAAGGGGAGGCGTTTGAACCCCCCTGACCCCGTCTCTAAAGCCTTGATCGTTTGGTCGAGATCTTCTGCATGTTGATTGGGATTATCGGCCTGGAAGTACCAGCCCATCACAGGCGCTTCAGGATTTGCAAGTTCTCTATCAGCAGTCGTTTCGGGGTCAGAATTATGCATGTGGCTGTGAGCAGGGATGGACGATTTGGGAGACGGATTAAGAGATTGGAAATTCTGATCAGGCATCTCGCTGGGTTTACTCTCACTGACACTCTGGCATTTTATCACCTTCCTACTCTGACAGGGGGCTGGATGTTCAGACCCTCCTGGATTCACAGTCTGATTGGAGCTCTGAGGACTGGCTCGCCTTGGAGTGCCATTCTCGGGGCATGATTGGCTCTGATTGTGTGTGTGATTGGTGGTAAAGGGCCCGCGGTGACTGGCAGTCCAACAAGGCAGGGACATGGGTGACTTGGTTTGTTGGGCGTGCCTGTGTTTGGGGGTGGTGGTGATGGGTCGGGGTGGGTTGGAATTATGGGAGTGGGCGGGTTGAAGTGGGGTGGAGACGGGAATTAGGGTGTAGGAGATTTCGGGTGGGGATTTACCTGAATCTTGAGAATAAGCGGCATTAGACATTTGGACGTAGGCGATATTAGGAGGGTCTTGGGCCTGGAGAAGACTGGCTAGGGAAGATTTGGTATCAGAATCGGAATCTTGGGCGTGATCCAGACGTGGTGGGGGAAGGAAGCCAGAATCATCCACGTACTCCACATTAGCATCATCATTAGCCCATCCATGATTCACACCCGACTTTGAATCATCGACGGTGTATGGAGGGCCTTGGGCGTGCCGTGCTGTGGCGGGGTTTGGGCGTGTTTGGGTGTGGGTTGGGCGTGTTTGGGGAACGCGTGGGCTGCGGTTGGCCCTGGTTGCGGCTGCGGCAAGGGAGGGGGACACTCGCTGGCCGTCCCTCACCTGCACCTTCACCTTCCACACACTGCGGCCAGAGGGGGGGTCACGGTCCACTGCCTGAAAACACAACAAACACAACAACTGTAACAAATGCAGCGGTGTGGCGAGGAGGGAGGGATGGGGTGTAATTGACTATGTTAC
>NC_136973.1:17364011-17379011 GCF_032717465.1 Coenobita brevimanus
GCCCTCATCCCTTGGTCCTCAGTTCCTAGCCTTTCCTTCCCATTACTTTGAGTTTTTCTTCATCCTTTTCCTCCAAAATTTTCCGTTTTTTTTTTTTCTTTATCAAATTTTTCACAGTTTTATTCTATCCTTCATTCCATGGTTTTGTCTCTTCATTTTTTAGTTTCATATTTTGTTGACTGTTGTTTCGATAACTTCCCGCCCAACCAGAATTTGCCCTATTTCTGATTTTCTTGACTGTTATCTTTCCCAGACATCTTTCCTTTTAGCTTCATCTATTTGTCTTCATATCATCTATCTTTGCTTTCTTATGGCCTTCTGTTTCTCTTCTCTTACTCTCCTCTACTTGTGTTATTTCTTCTCTCGCAATTTTTCTCGCGTCCTTTAATTCTGTGTCCTCTTTTCACCTCTTCCAGTCTCTCTTCTCTCCTTTGCTACTCATTATCGGCTTTATATTAACGTCACTCCTCTGTTCGCTTTGTCTACGTCGTATTTGTTACGTTTGTCGTTCCTTCCTTTCCCCCTTATCGTCCTCTGTTCTTCCTCCTCCTCTCCCTTTTACCACCTGTTTCTCCTCTTCCTTCTTCACTTCTCTCTCTCTCTCTTTTACCAACTGTTCCTCTTCTTCCTTCTTCACTTTCGTTCCCCCCCCCTCTCTCTCTCTCTCTCTCTCTCTCTCTCTCTCTCTCTCTCACACACACACACACACACACACACACACACACACACCACCTCATCCCTTCATCTCAATCTTGGTCTCCCCCTCCCTTCCTTCCCCTTCATCTCACTCACACTCCTAGTCAGTCTCTCATTCTCCATCCTCTCCACATGACCCAACCATTTCAAAAATCTTCTCTCAAAGCTCTCACTCACACCCACACCACTAACACAACGCTCCTTTACGTCCCCATTTGTCTGTCTGTTTCTCCATGTAAATCCAGATGCTTCTTGACTGTAAACTGTAAACAACTGAGATAGAAGGGAACTGCTTTGATCTTCCTTGTAAATATATGTGGTATATTACGTCACTCATTTTATTATTTCAGTGAACGTAATTGATCGTAATGTGATTTATGAAAAAATCTGATTGTGAATGTGACTGATTGGGAGTATAAGTAATCTGAATTGTTAATGGTGAGATGGAGGGATGGAGTGGAGAGGTATATGAGAGAGAGGGGTTGGGCTGGGAGCAGGGCAGTGAAATGGCGGGGGAGAGGTCGACATGGAGACGATTTGTTTGTGGCCACCCCTTACGGGATTAAGGCGTTTGTGTGTTTATTGTGTTTGTGTGTGTGTTTGCGTGAGTGTCTATTTCTAACTGTATGTATATTTGTGTGTGTGTGTGTGTGTGTGTGTGTGTGTGTGTGTGTGTGTGTGTGTGTGTGTGTGTGAGTAAATTTTGTCTTCTGTATTTACTTTTTTGTGTAAATTTATGGCCAAAAAACTAACCATCTATCCATTTATCTATTTATATATCTATCGATCTATCTATCTATCTATCTGTGTGTGTATGTGTGTACTTGTACGTGCGTGTGTGTGGCTTACCCTGAGCTGCATCAGATCGCCCGTGTGTGTGTGTGTGTGTGTGTGTGTGTGTGTGTGTGTGTGTGTGTGTGTGTGTGTGTGTGTGTGTGTGTGTGTGTGTGTGTGGCTTACCCTGAGCTGCATCAGATCGCCCGTGTGTGTGTGTGTGTGTGTGTGTGTGTGTGTGTGTGTGTGTGGCTTACCCTCAGCTGCATCAGATCGCCCGTGTGTGTGTGTGTGTGTGTGTGTGTGTGTGTGTGTGTGTGTGTCTATCTCTCAGCTGAAAAAGATCGCCCGTGTGTGTGTGTGTGTGTGTGTGTGTGTGTGTGTGTGTGTGTGTGTGTGTGTGTGTGTGTGTGTGTGTGTGTGTGTGTGTGTGTGTGTGTGTGTGGCTTACCCTCAGCTGCATCAGATCGCCCGTGTGTGGGTTGATGGAGAAGAAGGCGTGATCAGAGGGCAGGTCGTGCACACCATTGCCACCTATACTGTACACCAAGCCATTCCTGTCCACCTCATCAGCGTCCCTGGCCTTCACCTGTACAGAGATAGATAGACAGATAGATAGGTAGATAGATAGATAGATAGATAGATAGATAGATAGAGAGAGAGAGAGAGAGAGAGATATGGGGGGCTCATGTAGGAATATCTTAATTAGCATCTACTTTATATGGAAAAGATATATGTAAATTTGTGCTCTCTCTCTCTCTCTCTCTCTCTCTTTCTCACTCACACAGACACAGACACACACACACACACACACACACACACACACACACACACACACACACACACAGAGGCAGGTGTTGAGGTGATATAAACAGATGTAAGGTGTGGCCAATTACCTGCGTAAGACTAATAAGGCTTCCACTAATGACTCACAGGACCAGCACCTCTTAATTAGCCTCCTACTGGCTCGTAATTACCCTCAGTTTGTAAATAATTACTGACGAATTATTACCGTCAGTACCCTTCTTTTGGCTCTGTGTGTGTGTGTGTGTGTGTGTGTGTGTGTGTGTGTGTGTGTGTGTGTGTGTGTGTGTGGGGGGGGATATGCTCTGTTATTGGTCTAGTGGCGATGAAGAGAGTATTTTTTTTTTTTTTGCCTGCTGAGTCATTGGCAACTTTATTTCCATTATCAAGTCAAATCAATCTGACTTCCGAAAATGAACTGAATGGTACATGTAAACAAACAAGCTATCCTCTCTCTCTCTCTCTCTCTCTCTCTCTCTCTCTCTCTCTCTCTCTCTCACACACACACACACACACACACACCTGAGGTGATATAAACAGATGTAAGGTGTGGCCAATTACCACCGCAATGTTCATATCTCTTCCTTCCTCGTTCTGTCTCTCCATTTAAAGAGGAAAAAGAGATAATGTGAGAGGAGAAGAGGAGAAGAAGGTGCAAGAGAAAGAGAAGGTGGAGGAGCAGAGGGAGGAGGAGGAGGACAAGGAGTAAGGGGAGGGAGAGAAGAGAGAGGAAACATAACGGAGAGGACAGAAAGAGAATGAGAGAGAGCAGGAAGTGGGGAACCATTACAGAGTCAATATACAAGGACACAGACACACTCACAGATACATACACGCACGCAAATACGCAGATACACACACACACACACACACACACACACACACACACAAATATACATACAGTTAGAAATAGACACTCACGCAAACACACACACAAACACATCATCAGCTCTCGGGACTAGCTCCTAACCGTCCGCCTTTGCTGAACTTTTTCAATGTTTCAGTAACACAGAGAATAGGCCAGCATGCTCTCCACGTTCCTCAAATTGTGAACACCAAACTATATGAACCTTACACACTACACTTCATTAAACAAGTAGTAGATCTCAGCATCAAGCCTCGGAGTCCCCAGGGGAGAGGGGGGGGAAATAAAGCCCCCACCATCCGCCTCTCTTCCGGTGACGACAAAGCTAGATGCCTGGAACGACTGTCTGACTTCAATTCTGCAACATTCACTGTCTTTCCTCCAACTTTCTCTATGCTTAACACCACCTCTTTTTCTGAACCTCACCTTCTCATCCTCAAAGAGACTCAGCTGTCTGAGGTGACTGATAGCAAACCTTTCTCTGTATCCTAATTTCTCTATACTCATTTCAGAGCCAAAGGTGTCTGTTGTGTATATGTACGAAACAACTTACATGCTCTCGTGTTCTGAACTTGAATCTTCTGACTTGTCTACTCCCAGGATTCGGCTTTCCTATCATTCTCTAACAAAACATATCTGTGCTGTTTACTTATCCCCTAATTCTACGAGCTATGAAAAATACTCTGACCATCTTAATTCTAAGATGGAACACATCCTGTCAATTTATTCAAACTCTGACATCTCCATTCTAGGAGATTTCAATGTTTACCACCACCTTTGGCTCTCCTCTCCTTTCACTGATCCACCTGGTGAACAAACCTACATCTTTTCTATCCTTAATGACCTAGAGCAGCTTGTACAGCACCATTCCCGTATCCCTGACCGCCTTGGGGAGAGCTCCAACATACATGGCTCTTCCTTACAGCTAACCCTTCTGTTTACACTGACTTTTCTCTCCGTTGGGCTCCTCCAATTGAAACCTTATCACCTTAACATGTCCTATCGCTCCAGTAAGGTTTGTGGACCCTCCCGAAAATCGGCGACTGTGGCACTTTGGTGCTGCTGATTGGGAGGCCCTCAGGCAGTACTTCTTTGATTTTCTCAGGAATGATCAGTGCTTCCATGGCCGACAGCCAACTGAGTGAGCCTTTTGCATTACGGTGATTATCCTCTCAGGCGTGGAAACACACATTCCTTTCTCTTACTCTGTGACGAATGCAAAAAAAAAAGTAACCCTGCTTGTTCTATTACTGTCCACAAGAAGGAGAAGGCCTACAAAAGGTACCGGAGCCGACCCACCCCTGAATCTCATCTCTTTTATGTTTCTGCCCAGAATCATGCTAAGTGTATTCTTGACTCTGTTAAAAATAATTTCATCCGTACTAAATGCTCTGAACTCCGCTACTCAAACTCTTCCTGTTCCTTCTGGCACCTTGCCAAAAACCTTTCTAACAACTTTACCTCATCATCCTTCCCTCTTCTCCACTCTGATGGCTCTGTAGCTATTTTTTCTACTAATAAAGCAGAACTCCTCGCTCAGACTCTCTCGTCCAGTTCCACCTTGGATGATTCCGGTGCTGTTCCTCCACTTTCCCCCCTCTGACTTCCTCATGGCTGACATTAAAATTTCTTCAGCTGATGTATTTTCTGCCATCACTGGCCTCAGTATTAATAAGGCATATGGGCGTGATGGAGTCCCTCTTGTTCTCAGGAACTGACCTTCTGTGCTTACACCCTGCCTAGGGAAACACTTTCACCTTTGTCTGTCATCTTGTACCTTTCTTTTTTCCATGAAATTTGCTCTTATTCAGCCAGTCCCAAAGAAGGGCAACCAATCCTAGTCCTGGAACCATCGCCCATATGCGTTAACATCCTGTATTTCACCTGAGTCTACTCTTAACAAAAAATTTTTAGAGCACTTTTCCTCTCACAACCTTCTTTCTGATCGTCAGTATGGGTTCCTTCAGGTACGCTCCACTGGTGATCTTCTCACCTACCTTTCAGACTCCTGGTCATCCTCCTTTCGGGACTTTGGCGAAAGCTTTGCCATTGCACTTGACATGTGAAAGTCTTTCGATCGAGTGTGGCATAAATCTTTAATTTCCAAACTGCCCTATTGCGGTTTCTATCCTTCTATCTGTGCTTTCATCTCTAGCTTCTTTCTGGTCGTTCTATAGCTGCTGTTGTAGACAGCTTCAGTTCTTAGACAGTGATAGTGGTGTTCCTCAGGGCTCTGTCCTATCACCAACTCTCTTCCTTATATATCAATGACCGTCTCACCTGTACATCTAACCCTGTCCACTCATATCCTGATGACTCCACTCTTCACCTTTCCATTCGCTTCTCACAGCATCCATCTCAGCAATTACTTCAACAAAAAAGGGATGATGTTATCGTACACCTAATGTCTGTTGCCCTAGTGTGGGGTACAACTCTAATGTGTGGGAAGGCTCCCCACATACAGCTCTTCTCATCAAGGTAGAGTCAAAGGCTTGTAGTCAGATGAACCCTCCTCCTCTTACTGGCTCCCTTCAACCTTTGTCTCTTTGCTGCACTGTTGCATCTTTATCTCTTTTCTATCGCTACTTCAATGGTCACTGCTCCTCTGAACTGTCTGCTTGCATCCCTCCACCTCTATGACGGGCGCGAAGCACCCGTCTAGCAACAAACTCTCATCCCATTTCTGTCCATTTCTCTGATGCAAGAGTTAACCGTCACTCACAGTTCAAGTATGCAAAAAGTCAACTCTGGAACTGTCTTCTTCTATTTGTATTTCCTACTGCCTATGATCTCCAGTCTTTTAGACGCAGTGGGTCCAGGCATCTCGAAATGGACGGATCTTGAATTTGACTCTGTTATCTTTTTTTTTTTTTTTTTCTTGGAGAAAACAATTTGCGTGCTTCTGGCCTTTGGTTCCATCTTCCTGGTATTAAAGAACACACACACACACACACACACACACACACACACACACACACACACACACACACACACACACACACACACACACAAAACACATACGAGCTCACATTTGCATACAGTATCCTTTGCACATAGTCACTCTCTCTCTCTCTCTCTCTCTCTCTCTCTCTCTCTCTCTCTTTGTTATTAGCACTATTCTCTATTGAAAAATAATTCCTTATAATAAGCCGTTAACTTTCCTGTCTTTCAGTTTAATAATTCTCTCTCTCTCTCTCTCTCTCTCTCTCTCTCTCTCTCTCTCTCTCTCTCAATAAAGTAACAGAGACATGCTAGGAACCCCCATCCACAAGTTATATAAGACAAATTCAACACCAACAGGTAAACACATGACCGTAAAACACTAAGTAACGCAGTGTAGATTAGTAAAATATATATACTGAAAAAACTTATACGATAGGACTCCATTATATTGCTTTGGTTTACTGTGCTTTTGTTGCGTTGTTAGCACACGCACATGCACACGCACGCACGCAAACACGAGAGAGAGAGAGAGAGAGAGAGAGAGAGAGAGAGGGAGGGAGACACACACACACACACACACACACACACACACACACACACACACAAATCAGCCTCGCATTCCCTCTCCATTTATACGCCTTTGCAGACATAAATATAACCCGTTTTCTTTTTGTCACAGGTAACTCTAAAACGTACCTGAATATTAATGGAAAAACTATGAAGCCAGTTGAAATGTAAAATGTATTAGTAGTGCCTCTTGTAGCAATATTTATGCCTTTGTGACTAGTAATCTGGTGTATGGATTGTTTCTGTTATTCATTTGTTTTTCCTTCCTCTGTTCTGTTATTAAAAAGAAAATCTAAGTGTTTTTGGTATGTTCGTAACTCCTCATCCGACGCGATTTATTTTGCTTATTATTCCTACAATTCCTCTTGTTCTGTTTATACTGTTTTATAAATTTTAACAGTCTACATAAGTAACGTAAACGAGGCTATTCAGGTGCAATAGATGGAATAAATCGGTTAGGAAGGGGTGTTTAGAAAGTAACGAAGGCAACTAGTAATTCGGGCCTGTATCTGTATTTCTGTCAGTTAAGGAAGCTCCCTAATACCTTTTCTCTAGCAATTTAGTTTCATGCTCCCTTGCATGTTTTTTTTGTTTTTGTTTCAAACACCAACCTGGAAGGCAAAAATAAGACACAAGGGATTATTAATGAGCTGTATGCAAAAATAAACCGGTAATGGAAAGGGTGTTAGGTATGTGACGGCAGTAGGGGTCTGTGCCTAAATACACGACTATCCACGACACCCTTACAGGAAAATCTGCTAATCTGTGTGTAGGATTAGACGTGGATTTGTGTTATGGAGGAAGAGAGACAAATACTTGATAATACGACACAAGGAAAGGGATAAAATGTGGTTGTGAAGCATGGAGTGTGAATTCCATTGACTACCCTTGCCTCAAACACTGACGTTGGTGGGGGAGATGGGGGAGGGATGGTGGTGGTGGTGATGGGGGTGGGGGGACTGGTGGTGGTGGTAGTGATCGGGGCTGCTGAGGGTTAGTGGTGGTGGTGGTGGTGCTGAGGGTGGTGGTGATGGGGGCTGGTGGTGGTGATGGAGGTTCGTGGTGGTGGTGGTGGTGGTGGTGATATTGCAGCCGTTTGTGCTACCACACTGCTAAGCTGGGCCGATGGTGAGATGGGCTGGAAGGTCGGCCATGATGGATGACGCGATTACCCACACAGATTACGCCATTAAGAGAGAGAGAGAGAGAGAGAGAGAGAGAGAGAGAGAGAGAGAGAGTTTTTCTTCCCATAACATATAATTACCTACTCTATACTATCAAAATTAAGGGGGATAAGACTAAAAATATTGAAAATAATCAAATATTGCTTTTAATACGATATACAAACCTATAATTCTCTGACAGCGGCGGATTTATCTGATGTAAAAAGTCTCCTATTAAAATAAATAAGAAATCTCTAAATGAAGATGCTGATGATATTATTATTATTATTATTATTATTATTATTATTACTACTACTACTACTACTACTACTACTACTACTACTACCACCACTTCTATTATTATTATTCTCTAGTACAGGTACACTAATGATCACTAATCTCTGACCAGAGAGTTAGGCAAAGACTTGGCCAGACGTAGGCTACACAGTCAGACACACTCCACCATTGTTCCAGAAAGGTTTAGTGCTTCAATGAACAATTTTCTAAGCATCACTGAAGCACTTTTGTTTCACATATTATATTACTCTCTCAAGTAATATATGCATGGTAAGAAATAGATAAATTTGGTTATAGCTGTTATTTTTAGTTTATAATGAAAGTGATGATATATGAATTTCATACGGTGTTTTATTAATCTGTTTATTATTTCACTGACCTATTTCTTGAGGCGAGCCTTTAGCCGAGCTGTTGGTGGGTGATAGCAGAGATATATCCACGGTTGCCACAGCAGCCGGCATTCACACGACATACTCTAAGTATGAATGTTTTGCAATACATATTGACAAAAAATTACTATTACTACTACTTTGAACTGAATGTTTCTCTAGTGATAACAGGCCCCGTTACCCATAGATATAAATAAGCCTAGATGCCGCATGACACTAGATGCGTCTGCGCGGCCGCCATCTTGGAACGGTCGAGGCAGACGATGTCGTGTTGCTGACGATGGTCAAAGCTGACCACTATTTACCTAGACATGTAACAGCACTGTGCTGCTATTGGGTGTAGAAAGCGTCGGAATATATCTGTGGTGACACCGACAGCACGAGCGGCTCAACTGTCTGGTTATGCACACGTCCCTCAGCTGCCTCTCTATCCTCCGAAAGGAGGATGGTGGGTTGCAGAAGGGAAATTTAAGCCTGCAGTCCACCGAGTTCACGTTTCAGATGAACCAGGAACCACAACCACTACCACCACAACAACAGCCAGCACCATAACAGCCACCACCACTACCACCACAACAACAGCCAGCACCACACCACCACCACCACCACCACCACAACAACAACAACAACAACAACAACCACAACCACCAGCACCACATCCACCACCACAACCACCACCACCACCACAACAGCAACAACATCCACATCCACCACCATAACAACAATCACCACCACAACAACAATCACCACCACAACAACAATCACCACCACAACAACAATCACCACCACAACTACAATCACCACCACAACAACATTCACCACCTCAACTACAATCACCACCACCACCACAACAACAACAACAACAACCACTACCACCAGCACCACATCCACCACCACAACCACCACCACCACCACAACAGCAACAACATCCACAACCACCACCATAACAATCACCACCACAACAACAATCACCACCACAACAACAATCACCACCACAACTACAATCACCACAACAACAATCACCACCACAACAACCACCACCATCATCATCACAACAACAACCACCACCATCACCACAACCACCAGCACATCAACCACCACCACCACAACAACCACAAAAACCGGCCACCACCACAACAACCACCACCAATGCAACAACCACCACCACAACAACCATCACCACCATAACAACAACCAACACAACCACAACCACCACCACCACAAGAACAACCACCATCACCACCACCACAACAATAGCAACAACGACAATAACCACAAAAAACATCATCACAACAACCACCACCACCACCACTACAACCATCACCACAACCACCACCACCACAACAACAACAAAAACCACCATCACCACCACCACCACCACCACTACCACTAGAATAACCACCTTCACCACCACCACAGCAACAACCACCACTACCACTAGAATAACCACCTTCACCACCACAACAACAATAACCATCACCACCACCACAACAACAATAACCACCGTCACCACCACCACCACCACAGCAACCACCACCACTACCACAAGAATAACCACCTTCACCACCACCACAACAACAACCATCACCACCACTAGAATAACCACCTTCACCACCACCACAGCAACAACCACCACTACCACTAGAATAACCACCTTCACCACCACCACAACAATAACCATCACCACCACCACAACAACAATAACCACCGTCACCACCACAACAACAATAACCACCATCACCACCTCCACCACAACAACATTCATTTTCATAGTCTGAATTAGCTCTAAAACAAGCCCCACTATTATATGCTTGACCGCTCCAAGATGGCGACCGCACACACGCATAGCCGCTGTACTGAAGAATGGGCGATGTGGCATCTAGTCTTATTTATATCTATGGCGTTGCCATCCAGTGGGAATGGTTGCCCTATTCCTACGCGACGTCTTAGCTGCATGTCCCCTCTGGCCAAAATGTGTGCCAGTTAATGCCGCTAATTCATAAATAATTATTACGGTATATATGATGCCAGTACCCACATACTGTATAGTGGCACATGTTTTTTTACTTCTTGGAAACTGCTACATTGCAGACTGATTGAAGAAATGTCGGCCCCTGTCAATAAACACAGATTATTATATTATGGAGGAGAAACCATAAGAATATGGTAATATCAAAAATATGAGGAGGGGTACAGCTCCGGTCAGATTTTGGTGATACAGTCAGCACTGCCAACGCCAAAGCGTCCGGGGTTCAGGGTTCGAGAATTTCGACTCACGTGTCTCACACACACACACACACACACGCACACACACACACACACACACACACACACACACACACACACACACACACACACACTATACACCTAAGGCATGGTAACGGACATCGACGGAGTGTCTCCCTATCTCATTACAATCACGACCAATATTTCTATGAAATATGTAATCTACATACTTCTATATATGTAAAAGACTAGCGATTTTATTATTACGTTATTCCCATGTCACATGAGTTAATGTGGTTAGGCAACACAGTATTATATTAACCCAGAATACATTCTATGATTGTATAGTCATAGCTAGGAAACGCTGACAGGTAACACTTTATAATATGCCTTGCCCATTGCAATTGACGTTTTAATTTCAAACTACACTTGTGTAGTTAAATAGATGATGAAAGTATAGCACACCTGTGTCCCGTGAGTAAGCTATGAAACACACGGATGGTCGGGTCTCCTTACATTTTGTCTAAGCTACGGGTTAATCACATAAGTGACGGATGCGACCAGAACGTGGATAAGCGTCTTATTTTAAATTATGATTAGTAAAGTGAAATCAATATACTGTTTTCTCTCTTAATAATATTATAATCGTAATAATAAAGACTGAAGGGGATGAAAGACACAGTTGCTCTGATATTTACTATTACCATACGTAATATCCAGTCCACCCACCATTCTTCACAATCACTTTCTGTAGCCTCAGCGTTAATGATGCCAGAAACGTTTGCATCGGATCAAGAATTTCAACTCGCGTGTCTGACACTGATAGAGAGGAAAGCAGGGAGGAAATCATCCGAGATTTCTTTGTATCATACGGATCTGGGTATTACCAGTCCCCGGGAAAATACGGTATGAACAGGAAGGAGCAAAACCTGGAGTTGAGAGGCAGCATCATCGCTCTGCGCGATAGTGGGCTGTCTATACGTGCTATCGCTCAGCGAATTGGCCCGGCACCAAGGACCGTCGCCAAGTGGATTACGAGGTGGAACACCAACGGAAACATAAACGACCTGCGTAAGGTCTTTAAGTTCTATGTGCATACTTGGATTTGTTATAGTACGAGTGCACAGGGGCGTCCACAGAATTTTTTGTAAGGGGGGGGGGCAAAATGAGAGAAATTATACATATATGTGCAGTTTTATCAAAATACTCACACTCCAAATAGGCAAAGGCATAGACTTTCATGAGTTACATGACTTACATCAAATGCATAGTGACAGAATGCATGAATCGACTCAAATCACTCAATCGTCCTTGAACAAGAACTAAAGCAGTCAAATTCCAAGGGGGGGCAACTGCCCCCCCTTGCCCCCTTCCCCTCCGGACGCCCATGCCAGTATCCATAAGATATAGTGTATGTGAACAGTTATAAATATTTTACCTATGAGGTTACAGTTATTATATTGAAATTTTCAATATATAGATATTCATATTCTACGAAAATACATATTACCTGCGATTACATCTACAACCATCAACAACTGTCTTGTGACCTGCATTACTGGTTGGTGGTGGGGTAGTGTAGGGTATCAGAGGTTTAGTCCTGTCAGTAATGGGGTTGGAGTAAAGGAGGGTCTGTGTTAAGCTGTTAAGCGTGCTATGATGGTTAAGTGTTGTTCACGGTAACGTATGACTTACAGTAACATTATAGTACAGTAGTAGTTCATATTTACATGTTATCTATGTTTATTTAATGCATCCGAACCTGACTGTTGCAAAGACGTGAGCAAAACGCATTTTAGCTCTGGCTTCCTCTTTAGTCTTCCGATAACCTTATCATCTCTCCCACCCTCCCGTTCTCAAATGACCATGTTATAGGAAATGCAAAGGAGATGATTAGTTTTTCCACATACCGTTTTACTACAAATCCGTATCATTGTTTTACACATTAAGCATAGCTGGTGATTAAACTATCGATTACATTTAGGATCCATTAACATTACAAAAAGATTCGTATTATGCGACATATCTACAGTATGTTACGTGATTCCTCTTCCACCAGTGTTAGCGAAATAGGGGTGAGCATTGATAAAACAGATAAGGGATGAGGAGAAAATATATGGGTGTATAGAGTAATATAAACAGTCCTGTTCACACGTTCCTCTGTCGGTAATATCAAAAAGGAAATTGTCCCAACTGGTTAACAATGTGTTGTCAAACTCTCGTGGATACTATGGAGGTGACAGTGTTAGCACGTGAAGTAGTAACGTAGTCCATTCGTCGAGACTGATACAACCAAGCGACCTGCATATGGCAACATCTCCCCGCTGAGTGGCTCTGACAAGGTGAGAGAGTGACGTTCGCCCCGTGAAACGATACTGCATATGCAGATCGTTCAGGTTACACGGAGTCGGACGGATGCACTAAAACCTTACATAGTCATTAGGAAAGACCCACGCAAGCTATAATAGTAACGTTTGAGAACACCTCAATAAATGCATCACAACCTCGTTGGGTTTACAGCAAACTCCATTTCTTAGAGAGAACAGGAGCCCTAAGGAGGACGACACCAGTAGAGGATGGAAACATTATTGTGGCAGCGGAAGCTAACCCCTTTACCAACGCAGCGGCAATAAGGCATGACTTGCAGTTAGAAGTGTCAGCCAGAACTGTAAGAAGAGGGTTATATCGCGCTGGAATACACCATCGCACCCCAGCTCAGAAGGAACAGCTGACGGACCAGCACTGTGCAGGAAGACTGGCTTTTGCACAGCTCCATGTTGAGCAGGATGATGACTTATGGAGCAGAGCCATCTTTACAGATGAGAAGCATTTCTCCTCTAGTTCCCATGGCAGAGTCTATTGTTGGAGGAGGGATAATACACGGTAAGATATGAACTGTCGACAGTCTTGCAATATATACGGCTTTATTGTAAATTAATAATCACAGATTTAAATACTGTAAAACGTATTACGGTGTTGAGAGTGTGGATGTGATGCAAATGTGACCAGAGTTTGCATGGTTGTTTTAGTTTTTTGGTTTATTGTGACCCCGCCTTGGCGGGATGAGGCGATTAAGGGATCACATGCGCATCACATTTACACTCCAAACACCTTTTACTGTGACCCAACTTTGTGTCCGTTCCAAAGCACATGGAAAAATAAAACAAAAATGGCCGTTTCATACGCACAGGGTCTGGGTCACCAGCGCCGTGACACCCCCCTTACCACATTGGCCGTCTTTTTCTCTCCCTTACACTACTTTAATTATATACGCTGCTCTCGGGTGTCTGTCCTTTCCTCTCCTCCATCCTTCTTTCCTTCCATCCTCTTCTGTCATTCTTACCTTCGATCTTTCATCGTCCTTCCACCTACGGGTGACAGTCCACTCCCTTTTTTTTCTTTCCTTCATTCTTTCCTCATCCTTCTGCCTGTGGGTGACTCTACGCTGAGTGAAAAGCCAAATTGTTTCCTGTACACCAGGAAACCATCTGCTACGCTGGGTGGTAACCATGTAACCAGATTTTGGCGCCTGGTGGTGTAGTGGGTAATTACGGCACTCCAATCGGATTGAGCCGGTGTAGGCTTATATCCAATATCCAAGGGGTGGTTGGGGTTTACTGCTCACGTAATGCCACTCAGGGATGAGTGAGGCTCGTCACTCTCACCTTAAATGTCAGGACCAACTTGCCTAGCCCCGGGCTAGGCAAGTTGGTATATATATATATATATATATATATATATATAACTATATATATATATATATATATATTTTTTGTGGTAGGTGGGGGCGCTCACCATCCACTCACTCAGTGTAGTGCTGCTCTCGGATGTCTGCCCTGTCCTCTCCTCCATCCTTCTTTCCTTCCATCTTCTGTCTTTCTTTCCTTCATTCTTTCCTCGTCCTTCTGCCTACGGGTGACTTTACACTCCCTCTTCTGTCTTTCAATCCTTCATTCATTCCTCTTCCTTCTGCCTATGGATGACTGTACACTGAGTGACAAGCCAAATGGTTTCCTGTACACCAGGACACTATTTACTACGCTGGGTGGTAACCATATAACCAAATTTTGGCGTCTGGTGGTTTAGTGGGTAATTATTGTGCTCCAATCGGATTGAGCCGGTGAAGGTTTATATCCAAGGGGTGGTTAGGGTTTATTGCTCACGTAATGCCACTCAGAGATGAGTGAGGTTGGTCACTCTCATCTTAAATGTCAGGACCAACTGCCAATACTCCGTCTATTTTATGAAGAGCGTTTGGGCGTTGTATCTCTTGGGA
>NC_136973.1:17384011-17386511 GCF_032717465.1 Coenobita brevimanus
TGTGATCTTACTCTATTTCTCTTGTTTCTTTCTTACTTTTTCTTTCTTTCTTTCTTTTTTTTTTTTTTTGTATGTATTGATTTTCTATAGTTTGTTTTTCTTCGCTTGTGTACGCTTTTTCCATGTTGTTCATGGTTGCTTAATTACTGGCTAATTTCCTTGGGATACTTTTTTAAAGTTTAGTTTATATTGCACAGATATTACTGAAAATGATATTATATAGCCCCATATTTTGTCATTTTATATAAAAAATATATATACACTATATACAGTATTAACTATATACACTGACTTGTTGTTCACTTGTACCTATCGTGAGTAATATGTGTGTCAGCACTGTGTGGAAATCATTGTCTTCACGATTGTGTTGAAGATGTTCACTCTTGCTAACGTCATTTGTGTTGGCCATTTTTTTTTCTCTAGTTTACCTTGTAACTTAATTTATATGTTTCCACTAGGTAGCTTTAATTAATAAATGTTTAATACAGTTCTTTTAATCGCTCACTGAGTAACTGTGATGGTATATTTTCTTTATTACTTTGTAGATATAATAATGTATAGCTGTATGTATGAAACACGTATTTTATGTAGGTATAAATGGTAACACTCGTTGGTAGTAAATAAATGTTATATTAAATGAATGAATATATACAGTGTAGAATATTTATTGTTGGTGATTATTTAGTGTTTGAGTTATGCAGATAACTGAAGTAAGTATGTGTATTTAAGCTGTAACTATACAACACGTTTTATATGTATGTGCAGAAGCTTATTGTCTATCACTGTGTATTGTATAAATGAAGTAACTATGTAACTCACTAATTTTTACTGTGGTGGGAATGGTGTGAGTGGTGGTGCAGGGGGTGTGTTGACTGACGTGGCGTCTTTTCAGCAAGCACGCATGATGACGTCGACTTCCCACACTGGTAGCTGTGGTGAGTGAATGAGTAGCGATGAGTAACTTGAGTGAAGACGAGTGAGTAAGATGAGTTATGAATATGGACTTGGTATTTGCTTCATCGTCTTGACCTCTTGACTCCTGCGTCAGCGTCGGGAGTTGGGTGGATGTAGCAGAGAGAGGAGGGTGAGGTCTGGTGGTTATGAGTCGTGTCTCACTCTTCGTTTGTTTGTTCCGTTTTTCTTCTGCGAGGTATTCGTGGTCCTTTTTTCTTGTGATTTACTCGTTGTAGGATGAAGACTGCCGCTACTTGTAAGTGCGTGTAGAAGATTATACAGACGACTTGTAGAGTTGTTACTTGTAGGTGATTGTAGATGGTTGTAGTTCGCTGGTTCGTCGTAGAAGTTGCAAGATTGTTTGTATCAATATATTGTTAAACTACTTGCAAGGCGTCCTGTGACCTCTTCACCTCTGCATCAGCATGATGATCGGGGAGACGGAGGGGGGGTTAGAGAGAACTGTCAGGAGCTGGTTGTGTTGTTGGTTGTGAGAGGTGTTTTTTTTGTTTTCAATCTTGATATTTTGTAGGAATTCACTGTTGATTCGTAGACGAGGTTCGTATACGTTCGCTGCTACCAAATGTCATAAAACACTTTGTTTATAATTATGTAACGACAAACGATTGCATTATGTTACACTTGTTACAATTATGTATTACCATTGCACAATTATATGCGTATGTCTGTTATACATACACATCTCACAAAATGTATACAACTTGTTTAAAATGTAATATTACTGAATAATTACTATTTACTATGAATATTATATGTATACAATATTCATACAATTATGTTACTTTTACAATATTATGCATTTCACTTAATTAGCTTATAAGTTCATTATAACATGTATATAATATGTATTAATATGTTAGGACTATTAACTGTCGATGGTACGCCATTTTCGCGTGACCGAGCAATATGTTAGGACTCCATATTATAATTACAAATCATAATAGATAGATAGATAAATAGATAGATAGACAGCTCTATGCGAGCCTGGGAATGGGAAATGAGCTTGCAAATTACACTGAGGAAAGCTGACGACAGATTACGAAGTGGCCAGTAAGGAGATGATGCAGTTAGTTGTCAGCAATCCACCGGTGAACAAAGCCTTATTGACCATACACACACATACACACATACTCACACACAGGCTTCTAGAACTTTCCACTCACAAGGAACACACGTGATACATCTCCTGTTTCACCAGAATTTAGGAAAGAGAGGGCAGAAAGAAGCTAGCCATACAACAGACAGGTCGCAGGGAGAAGGGCTTAGCAACTTGAGAGAGAGACAGAGAGAGCGAGACAGAGAGATAGCTAGCGGGACTCTACTTTATACTCCGCTCTGTGTGAGAGACTTTGTTAATATTTCCAAGAAAAATAAAAATAGTCCCATACTATTCTTTACCTCTCCTGTCACTACATGACAAATGGGAATGAAGATTATCTACTTACAAGCTACTCCAATATAACAAACGCTCGCCCACAAGTCTAATATAAATAAAACTCCACTACAAGTAACTACAAAGTCTTTT
>NC_136973.1:17389011-17444011 GCF_032717465.1 Coenobita brevimanus
CAGGAAAAATAATACATAAATGCCCCCACCTTCAGCCCCTCTCCCGGTGACGACTCAAGGTGCCTGGAACCACTGTCTGACTCTCTTCTTCTTCATTTCTGCAACATTCGTGGCCTTTCCTCTAACTTTCGCTCTGTTGAGCACCACCTCTCCTTCTCAAAACCTCACCTACTTTTCCTAACGGAGACTCAGCTGTCTGAGGCAACTGACAGCAAACCCTTTTCTGTATCCTCCTACTTTCTCTATACTCATTTCAAAGCCAAAGGTGGCTGTTGTGTATATATACGCAACAACTTATCTTGCTCTCGTGTTCCTGAACTCGATTCTTCTGAATTCTCTACACTCTGGCTTCGGCTTTCCTGTCATTCTCTGACTAAATATATCTGTGCTGTTTACTTATCTCCTAATTCTACTGACTATCAAAAATTCTTTGACTATCTTACTTCTACGATGGAACACATTCTACTCATCTCTCCTTTCTCTGAAATCTCCATTCTTGGAGATTTCAATGTTCACCACCACCTTTGGCTCTCCTCTCCTTTCACTGATCCACCTGGTGAACAAGCCTACACCTTTTCTATCCTTAATGACCTAGATCAGCTTGTACAGCACCCTACCCGTATCCCTGACCGCCTTGGAGAGAGCTCCAACATACTTGATCTCTTCCTTACAACTAATCCTTCTGCTTATGCTGTTAATCTTTACTCTCCATTGGGCTCCTCCGATCATAATCTTATTACCTTAACCTGTCCTATCACTCCGGTACGACCTGTGGACTCTCCAAAAAAATGTTGTCTCTGGCACTTTGGAGCTGCAGACTGGGAGGCCCTCAGGCAGTACTTCTTTGATTTTCCCTGGAATGATTATTGCTTTCATGGCCGGGAGCCATCTGGGTGTACCTTGCTCATTACGGAGGGTATTCTCCCGGCCATGGATGCATACATTCCTTTCTCATATCCTTTGACTAACGCAAGAAAGCCTTGGTTTAATCACGCTTGTTCTAATGCTGTCTGCAACAAGGAGAGGGCCTATAAAAGGTACCGGAGCCAACCCACCCCTGAATCACATCTTTTATACGTTTCTGCCCGGAATCGTGCTAAGTCTGTCCTTCGCTCTGCTAAAAATAATTTCATCCGTACAAAATGCTCTCAACTCTCCAACTCAAACTCTTCCCGCTCCTTCTGGCACCTTGCCAAAAACCTTTCTAACAACTTTACCTCATCATCCTTCCCTCCTCTTTTCTACTCTGATGGCTCTGTAGCTATTTCTTCTACTGATAAAGCAGATCTCTTCGCTCAGACTTTCTCCTACAATTCCACCTTAGACGATTCCGGTGCTGTTCCTCCATCACTTCCCCCTTCTGACTTTCTCATGGCTAACATTAAAATTTCTTCAGCTGATGTATTTTCTGCCATTGCTGGCCTCAGTACTAATAAGGCATACGGGCCTGATGGAGTCCCTCCTGTTGTTCTCAAGAACTGTGCTTCTGTGCTTACACCCTGCCTAGGCAAACTCTTTCACCTTTGTCTGTCAACTTGTACCTTTCCTTCTTGCTGGAAATTTGCTCTGATTCAGCCAGTCCCAAAGAAGGGTGACCATTCCCAACCCTCTAACTATCGCCCAATTGCTTTAACATCATGTATCTCAAAAGTTTTTGAGTCTATTCTTAACAGAAAAAGTTTAAAGCATCTTTCCTATCACAACCTTCTTTCTGATCGTCAGTATGGGTTCCGTCAGGGACGCTCCACAGGCGATCTTCTCACCTACCTTTCAGACTCCTGGTCATCCTCCTTTCGAGACTTTGGCGAAAGCTTTGCCATTGCACTTGACATCTCAAAGGCTTTCGATCGAGTCTGGCATAAATCTTTAATTTCCAAACTGCCATCTTACGGTTTCTATCCTACTTTCTGTGCCTTCGTCTCTAGCTTCCTTTCTGGTCGTTCTATAGCCGCTGTGGTAGACGGCTATCGTTCTTCTCCTAGATCTATTGACAGCGGTGTTCCTTAGGGCTCTGTCCTACCACCAACTCTCTTCCTTTTATTCATCAATGACCTTCTAAGCAGTACATCTAACTCCATCCACTCATACGCTGATGACTCCACCCTTCACCTTTCCATTCGATTCCCACAACGTCCATCTCAGCAGTTACTTCAACAGGCAAGGGATGAGGCTATGGCACACCTAATGTCTGACTTGGCTCGTATCTCTGACTGGGGTAAAAATAATCTGGTTGTTTTTAATGCATCAAAGACTCAGTTTTTGCACCTATCAACCCGACAAAATCTTCCACAGGTATACCCACTTATGTTTAATAATACTCAACTTAATCCTGCATCATCCTTGAACATGCTTGGGGTTTCATTTGCTCGGGACTTGTCTTGGAAAGATCATATTACATCTCTTGTAAAATCTGCTTCCAAGCGATTGGGTGGGCTAAGGCAACTCTGTTCCTTCTTTACCCCTGCACAATTGTTGACTCTGTACAGGGTTTTTATCCGCCCCTGTGTGGGGTACAACTCTCATGTGTGGGGAGGCTCCCCACATACAGCTCTTCTCAATAGGATGAAGTCAAAGGCTTTTCGTCTCATTAACTTTCCCCCTCTTACTGACTCCCTTCAACCTCTGTCTCTTCGCCGCAATGTTGCATCTTTATCTCTTTTCTATCAGTACTTCAATGGTCATTGTTCCTCTGAACTGTCTGCATGCATTCCTCCCCTTCTACGACGGGCGCGTAGCACCCGTCTAGCAGCAAACTCTCACCCCTATTCTGTCCAACTCTCTAATTCAAGAGTTAACCGTTACTCCCAGTCCTTCATTTATGCAACAGGTCAACTCTGGAACTGTCTCCCTCTGTCTGTATTTCCTGCTTCCTATGATCTCCAGTCTTTCAAATGCAATATGTCCAGGCATCTCGAAATGAATGGATCTTGAATTTGGCTCTCTCTTGTATTTTGTTTTTCTCTTGGAGGGAACAGTTTTGCGGGCTCGTGGCCTTTGGTTCCTTCTTCCTGACATAAAAAAAAAAAAACTAAATCACTCAAAATACACAAACTATAAGAGTATTGTGTTTCTCTCTCTCTCTCTCTCTCTCTCTCTCTCTCTCTCTCTCTCTCTCTCTCCTGTCAATGACTTTGACAAGCAGCTCTTGAGGGTGTTTTTCTTATCTCTTCCTCTCTCCATTCCTACCTCTCTCCCTGCTTCCCTTTCCTTTCTCCATCTTCATCATCCCCCTCCCTTCCTTCCTCCCTCCCTCTTCTTTTCATTTCCTTCCCTCCTCCTACTCTTCTCTCTTCCCTCCTCCCTCCCTCCTTCCCTCCACTTCCTTCATCTTTCTCTTCCCCATTATTTCTCCTTCCACGTCCTCCTTTCTTCCTTCACTTTTCACACTTGCTTTACTATATCTTCCTTTTTATTTTTTATCTATTTTTACGACGTCAAATTATGCCTATAGTTTCACACTTCTCTCTCTCTCTCTCTCTCTCTCTCTCTCTCTCTCTCTCTCTCTCTCTCCTCAGGTTGTTGTCGTCGCTCAACACCTTGTGCTCACTCACTTTTTCTTGCTTTATTTTCACATTTCTCACTTTGGGGGTAAATTTTCTCTAATATATATTTTTCCTTCCTTGCATCCTTTCCTTTCCATTGTTATCTCTCTTTTTCTCACTTTCTTTTATCTTATTTCTTTGTTTTTTTTTTCTTTCGCACTATCCTCTCGTCTCTCTCTTCTCTCCATCGTTCTTTCTGTCTTGGATTCGCATTCTCCCTAACACCTTTTCCTTAGCTATTTATTTTCGGATATGGCTGGTTAATATCCCTTTGCACGTTATCTGTGCAGAGTATGGCGATATTAAAAGGACTTATATAATTCGGAGATGGACAGTAAGGTGTAATAAGTAAAATAAGTCGCTTAGGAAAAGCTATTAGGGAGCTTCCAGAACCTTCATTGCTTTCACTAGTCCTTCACTCTCTCCTTCATTCCTTAACTTTCCTTCATTTTTTTTCCATATTTTTCGCCTTTTCTTTCAATTTCTTCCTCTCTCTCTCTCTCTCTCTCTCTCTCTCTCTCTCCCCATTCAGCCTGATTCGTCTTTAGTTTATTGTGTGTGTGTGTGTGTGTGTGTGTGTGTGTTTCTGTTCTTCGTTTACAGCACCATACACTGTCTAGGCAGAAGAATATATATGAACATAGAGAATTAATTGTTTACTGCCCCGTCACAACAGTTTCTGCCCCTCTTGGACCCTCTTTTGGCTTATATATAGAATGTTTAATCTCCCTGTCCTCTCCCTTCCCTGTTTTCATTTTTTTTTTTATGCAAGGAAGAAGGAACCAAAGGCCAGGAGCCCGCAAACCGTTCCTTCCAAGAAAAACAAAAACAAAAACAATAAAAACGAGAGCCAGATTCAAGATGCGTTCACTTCGAGATGCCTGGACACACTGCGTTTGGAAGACTGGAGATCATAGTAAGTAGGAAATACAGACAGAGGGAGACAGTTCCAGAGTTGACCTGTTGCATAAATGAATATTGGACTACAGGAGACTCACCTGGATCCGTGACGTGTCGGGAGGGTGAAATAAAAAGGGATGATAATGCTTTACTTGTTGGTTAAATGCTTACCTCCTACAACACACACACACACACACACACACACACACACACACACACACACACACACAAGCTCATAAACATATACAAGCAAACATACAAACAAGCACATAAACACAAACACCTTTCACAGACAAACAAACACATAAACTAGCAAGCACACACAGATCCACACAAACGCACATACATACAGCCAGACAGACACAGACAATCAGACAGACAGACAGACACAGACAGACGCTCTCTCTCTCTCTCTCTCTCTCTCTCTCTCTCTCTCTCTCTCTCACACACACACACACACACACACACACACACACACACACACACACACTAACCTTAAATATAGTGGCAGGCAGGTGGGAGTCGTCCTCTTCTAGCACGACCACTTCTGCCAGGTCGTTTGTGAAGGCGGGAGGGTTGTCGTTCACGTCGACCACTGTTACCTGTACCATAGAGTGTACCACGCCACCCCCTGCCTCACCACGTACCACTAGCTCGTGCTGTTGGCGAGAGAGGCAAGGCTATGTTATGCTATGTTATGTTATGCTATGTTATGTACCATAGAGTGTACCACGCCACCCCCTGCCTCACCACGTACCACTAGCTCGTGCTGTTGGCGAGAGAGGCAAGGCTATGTTATGCTATGTTATGTTATGCTATGTTATGTACCATAGAGTGTACCACGCCACCCCCTGCCTCACCACGTACCACTAGCTCGTGCTGTTGGCGAGAGAGGCAAGGCTATGTTATGCTATGTTATGTTATGCTATGTTATGTACCATAGAGTGTACCACGCCACCCCCTGCCTCACCACGTACCACTAGCTCGTGCTGTTGGCGAGAGAGGCAAGGCTATGTTATGTTATGCTTTGTTATGTAATCTACAGTATCATGTATTGTACCACCTGACTCCCTGCTCCACCACCGCTGAGGGAGAGAATCAAGGTTACGCTATGTTATGTTATGCTATGTTATGTTATGCACCATTGATTACACCATCCAACAACCTCCATACCGCGCAACACTAAGTCGTGCTGCTTGGGAAAGAAGAGAGACAATGTTATGCTATGTTATGTACCATGCAGTTTCACCCTACGTCTTGCCTCACCACGCACCACTGGCTCGTGCTGTTGGGGAGAGAAGCAAGGGTATGTTATGTTATGTTATGTTATGCTAGGTTGTCATGTTATGCTGTGTTATGGTATGCTGTGTTATGTCGTGTTATGTACCATGCACTGTTTCACCTACCCCTTGCCTCACCACGCACCACTAATTTGTGCTGTTGAGGAGAGAAGCAAGGTTATGTTATGTTATGTTATGTTATGTTATGTTACGTTGTTATGTACCATGCAGTGTACCACGTGACCCCCTGCATCACCGCGTACTACTAACTCGTGCTGTAGGGGAGACAGGCAAGGATATGTTATGTTTTTTGCTATATTATGTTGCTATGCTATGTTATGCTATGCTATGTACCATTCATTTTACCACCTGACTCCCTCACCCACCATTGTTGAGGGAGAGAATCAAGGTTACGCTATGTTTTGTTATGTGACGCTGTTATGTGATGCACTATTTGTACATGCTGTTGAGGATATGGAGCAAATACTAGGTTAGGTTAGATTAGGTTAGATAAATGTAGGGCACGTTAAATGAAATGTCTGGTTCGGTTGGGTCAGCATTAATTTAGGTCATCCCACTCGTTTTTTTTTTTTTTTTTTTTAATTGAGGCGAAGATGCACTTGACAGGTTGATGATGATTGGCTGAATGCAACATGTCTGAATAACACTTACTAACCCAAATGTCTCCCTCAGATATATGTTGTCAATTTAATAATGCTAACGAGTAAAGAGATTATAAAGTAATGTTGCATTCAGCCAGTCATCATCATTCTGCCAAGTGCATCTTCGCCTCGGAAAAAAAAAAAAATGAGTTTAGGTGAGCTAAGGTTAGGCTTGATTAGATAAGATAATGTCATGTAAGGTCAGGACAGGTTAGATTGATATTAGGTCACCTGATGGAATGTTAGGTGAAGTCAAGTTAGGTTAGTACAGGTTAAAGTGAGTTGGGTCACCTGATGGAGGGTTCGGTTATGGTAGGTTAGGTTAGGTCATGTATGATTGGGTCAGGTCAGATTGTCAGGTCAGGTGATGGAGGGTTAGGTTGGGCTTGGTAGGGTAAGGAAAAGCAAGGTTAGGCTAGGGCAAGTTAGGTCTAAGGGCCCGGACGCACTTGCCCCCAAACATATGATCGACAAGACGAAACGAAACACCGGGTTAGAGCTGCTTCAATATTCGAGTCCGAACGTTGGATGGCCCCCTGAGCCTCGTTTCCTCTTGACGATCACCTGTTCGGGGGCAAGTGTGTCCGGGCCTTGGAGAGGTGAGGTGAAGTCAGGAAGGAAGTGAAATGAAGTGAAGTAAGCTAAGTGAGATGATTTGTGAGATGAGGCACAAGATTTTGAGTTGGGGATTAATAAAGTGAGGTTTAATGAAGTGGCATGAAACAGAAATGAAATACAGTGAGATGAAGTGAAATACAGTGAAAATAGATTAAAGAGTGAAACTGTTGGAAAGAAAGCGAGATGATATGAAATGTAGTGAGATAATAGTGAGATAAGATAAACAGTACCTGAACGAAACCCACTGAGGTGAGGACAAAACATTGAGATATATAAAGAGGTAAGATGCAGTGAAGTACAACGAAATGAGGTGAAATACAGAGAGATATGAAACAGTGAGATAATCTGTTATAGGTAGGTGAAACGAAATACCATGAGGAGAGGTTAAGTGAGTGAAATGTAATCAGAAGTGAAGTTAAGTAGGTGAAGTGAAATAGAGAGATGTGAAGAACAGTGAAATGTGGTGAAATACACTGAGATGGTAAGAAACAGTGAGATACGGTGAAATGAAAAACTCTGTAGCTTTCTTTCCTGTAACTTAATGAAAGAAAAAGAAAATGCTGTGACTCTCTAATCCACTGCACTTCTTCGTGACGAGCATCCGATTCTAGTGATAATATATTGCTATAACTAAGCACTCGATATGGTTTTAGGCCAAGTTAGAATTAAAAAAAAAAAGAAATATTAATGCATCTAAATTTATAAACTTATATCCAACTGCTGTCCCCATTCTTTTCTGTATACACATGGGAAATTATGGAAATCATTTCTGCTTGTATTTCCCACTGTCCATGGCCCGCACTCTCACCGGTTATAGAAGCTCCGTAACACCTTTTCCTAAGTGATTTATTTTGCTTCCTCTCCTACTCTGTGTTATACATTCTTCGTGTATTCTGTGTTATATAAATCCTCCAAACATCACCATATTTTTCATAAATAGCATCTAAGGGGATATTAACCAGCCGTATCCAAAAATAAATCGCTAAGGAAGAGGTGTTAGGGAGCCTCCTTACCTGAGGGGAATACAGGGTTATCGGTCTCTATCACAGGGAAACAAATGACAGACAGGATTTTAATTCATTTTAGTGAGGCATCTTGCAGGGAAGGGATTAAGAAAAGCGATTATCTACTTCCACCTTGAAAATCTATCCAAGTTAATAATATACAGAGATAAAAAAAAAAAGCAAGAAAGTATACCTTTTCTGAAAAGACAGATTAAACATAAGAACTGGCTGGAAAAGAGTAATTAAGGTGAGGTGTGTATCCAGGCTGGTGAAATGGTAGGTAAATATGATTATGGAAAAGGATTGATTTATGAACGACCAGAGAGTATTACAAAACACACACACACACACACACACACACACACACACACACACACACACACACACACACACACACACACAATATCATCAGCAACACGACTACATAAATAGACCAGTATACTATTAACAAACAAAAACAAATATAAACATGTAAAAATTCACAAACACACAGACAATCAGCTGTCTCTGTCAGCGGATAAATGCCATTAACTAACTGCCAAATGAGAGAGAGAGAGAGAGAGAGAGAGAGAGAGAGAGAGAGAGTGTACCTTCAAAATACATTATATAGAAGGACCATGACGGACTGAACAAAGATTTCGTGGTTGTCATGGACATCAAATTGGAGATATCTTGGATGCGAGCCAGTGCTTCCGAGTCTCTCTCTCTCTCTCTCTCTCTCTCTCTCTCTCTCTCTCTCACACACACACACACACACACACACACACACACACACACACACACACACACACACACACACACACACACACACACACACACACACACACACACACACACACACACACACACACACACACACACACACACACACACACACACACACAGCATCCTGCATTTCCCTCCGCCTATCGAATAACACAAATCATTTCCACCCAACTGTACGTCCGCATCGCGTGGCCGTGTTGTTAAGAGCATACAATGAGCGGTTCGGAAAACTGCCATTCGAGAAATGTATGTAATTACTGGCTGAACAATGCACTAGAGGGATTTATTGCCGTGGGCCAATTTTTCAATTTTTATATGTCAAATCGGGTGTGGGTGATTTTTTTTCGATCTTTTTTTTTTGTTACATCAATGCATCTCTCTCTCTCTCTCTCTCTCTCTCTCTCTCTCTCTCTCTCTCCTTGATATAAGTAACAGTCTTCAAATTATAGTTCCTGGAAGATATATTTTTAAATTAAATCTATTGGTTATTCTTTAGCTTCAAACATGATTTTTCTACCTAGAATTTATCCTTATTTGGAGGAAAAGGTATTATTATTATTATTATTATTATTATTATTATTATTATTATTATTTTCATCATCATTATTATTATTATTGTTCAATCCGTTCAAAAGCGACAGCAACGTTTTGGCTTATTCTACTTAACTTGGGAGAGAGAGAGAGAGAGAGGGGGGGGGAGACTTTAATAGGCATGTTATAACTGCAGGACCCACCCAGGGGCGGAACTAGGAAAGCCTGTGTCACTGAATTACTTACAGTCTGAGAATCTATTTGATTTTAGCCCTCTCCAGCTCCAACAATGTCTCGAGGAGAATTAAAAGGGTCATCCTAGTATCCCCTAAGACGATCACCGGAGCCTTGAGTTATTTTCACAAAGATTCACAAGGCGAGATTAATAAGTACATTGAAAATGTTTTGTGTATATGACTCACACTAATTAAAAAATATATCTTTTTGGAACCAGGTTTTGGGTTAGGATCACTCATCAAAAATTCGTAAGTTTAGCTGACCCTCAACCCTTCCACCAAACGTGAAGAAAATCAGGTCAAAACTGTCTTCGTTATTTAGTTTTAAAACAGCCACACAGGGGTCGACTTTGTGTCCCTGTACGCTGACTAACTGGCCCTATGATGGAATCCCATCGCCCTCGCCACACCCTGAACATGCGTAATATCACGGGCACATTCTTTTCCCAGCAACACCAAGCTGGTCCAGGAGGCAGAGGTCAGCAGCAGGAAACATGGCTGGCAAACCACTTTGCTCTCGTGGCTTCCTTAACAAAGGTTAGATTTTATGGGTTTTCTTGATAGTGTTTTCCTCACCTTCCTAAAAACTTCACAGCATATATATATATATATATATATATATATATATATATATATATATATATATATATATATATATTTATGTGACCGACTCTGGGCATAGGCTTCACAGCCTGCACTCAAGGCCCAGTAGTCCTTCCTACATACCGTACACCTCTACATGTCACCACTTCGGCACTAATACCCACCGTCCATATTGAATACATGCTAGGGCTGTCTCATACAGGACTGGTGTATAGGTATTAGCGGGGGTATTTTTACATGTCGGCGGGTCTACTGGTAGATCAGTAAAGTCTGCTTTCAAGAAATTCAAATCCTTAAACTGTTCCCTGCCCCAGCGGGGATTTGAACCTGGGTCCGGTAGGACTGCAGGGCACCTCTCTACCGATTGAGCCTCCGCCTCCCCCATCATCATTTATATATATATATATATATATATATATATATATATATATATATATATATATATATATATATATATATATATATATTAGTCTACTTCTAAAATGACTCAACCATTTACTGTCCTTTGATTTTTAGCATTTTTTTTTTACTACCTAGCTATGTTCCTTGAAAATTAAGTTAATAAAGCAAGTCATAAGAGAAAGGTCAACCCAATTTTGATCCGAATTAGACCAAATTCTGTGGAAGGGTTAGGGATCAGGAGAGGATGGAGGAATTCACTTTTTAGAATAACTGGATAAAAATAAAAATAATGAGGCAAGGTTCAAGATTCGGTCAATTAATTCAATTTTTATTTGACGTGGACCGAATTTTGTGGATGGATCAGATGACTGCGAGTAAGGAAGCTCCCTGACACCTCATCCTTACCGATTTATTTCTAGATACGACTGGCTAGTATCATTTTGCATGTTTTTTATGCACAGTATGGTGATATCAGAATGATCTAAGTAACAAAGAACGGCAAGGAGGAATAAACAAAATAAATCGCTTAGGAAGAGGTGTTAGGGAGCTTCCTTAATCGACAGGAATAGGGACCAAAGTCACAGGGCAAGGTAAATATTAACATTTTCTCTGATTTGACCCGTACTTGGTAGGGGGGGGGTTGAGGGTCAGGGAAACGTGAAGTAATGTGAGTTTGAGAACAGTCGGTCAGAGGTCAAGATCAATTAGAGAGAGAGAGAGAGAGAGAGAGAGAGAGAGAGAGAGAGAGAGAGAGAGAAGGGGAGGGACAGGAGAAGGAAAAGGGAGAGGCAGAGGCAGAGGCAGAGGCAGAGGGAGAGGCAGAGGCAGAGGCAGAGGCAGAGGCAGAGGGAGAGGCAGAGGCAGAAGCAGAGGCAGAGGCAGATGTCAGGAAGCTCCCTAAGGCCCGTCCACACGAGCGGGCTGTGCCCGACGGGCAAACAATGATACCAAATCACGTTCCACTTCACACATTTAGAAGGTGGCTGGCGGGCACGAGAGTAGATGACGTCATAACCAGGGAAACCACTGGCAAACTGTCTATAACACCCTCGCCCGTTGTTGAGGCAATGCTTGCCGTGTGGACAACAAAATCAAGTGTGCCCAGCAGTGACCAATGGCCGCCAGACACTGCTCGATCTGGTAACACTGCTAAAGAACCGAGGGATATAAACTCAGCGCGCAGTGCCCGTCAGGCATTGCCCGCTCGTGTGGATGGGCATAACACATTTTCCTAGGCTACTTGTTTTGTTTATTACACCATATTGTCCCTTTCTGCGTTACATAAGTCCTTCCAGTATCGCCATTCTCTGTATAAATCACATACAAAATGATATTATCCTCCCATATCCAAAATAAACTCTAAGACGGGGGTGTTACAGCGATAATTTTCAGTAAAACAAACATTAAGATACAGTTTATATGTGAAGATGTTTAATGTAGATAAAATATACGAACATGTAAGTCTCTCTCTCTCTCTCTCTCTCTCTCTCTCTCTCTCTCTCTCTCTCTCTCTCTCTCTCTCTCATCAGCATGCTAGAAGCCTCCACCACCTACATAATTCTCTCCAACATATCTCGCCAGCTCCCTTCTTTCTCTCTCTCTCTCTCCTTTATTTCCTCCTTCCTTTGCTTCTTCCCCTCAGTTCTCTTCTCTTCTTTGATTTTCTTTTTGTTCAAGCTACCCATACTTTTCCTCCATTCTCTATTTTTGTCACCTCCCTTTTCCATTCTCTTTGTTTCTTTCTTTTTCTCACAATCTTCTGTTCCCTCCTTCCCTTCTCCCTTCCATCCTACTTCATGCCTTACCTATCCTTCACTTTCCCTTCCTCCCTGTTCTGTCCTCCTCTTCCTTCCTTCCTTCCTATCTTTCCTCCATTCTTCTCACTGCTTCATTCCTTCCCTCTCCTTCATTTTCGCTTCTTCCCTCTTCTGTCCTCCGCTTCCTCCTCCCCCTTTCTTTCTGTCTTTCCTACATTCTTCTCATAGCTTCATTTCTTCCCTCTCCTTCAATTTCTCCTCTTCCCTCTTCTGTCCTCCTCTTCCCATTCTTCCTTTCTTTCCTCTGATCTCAGTTTTCCCTCTCCTCGTTTCCCTACATTCTCTCATCTCCCTTACTTCTGTTCCTCCTTCCTTCTTCCCTCTTAGCTTGCCTCCTCTTTCACTCTTTCTCATCCATTTCCTCTCATCTCTTTACTCTTCCTCTTCAGACGTTCCACCTTCCTTATCTCCTCTTACCTTCCCAAATTCCAGCTTCTCTCTGTCTGTCTGTCTGTCTGTCTGTCTCTCTCTCTCTCTCTCTCTCTCTCTCTCTCTCTCTCTCTCTCTCTCTCTACTTGTTTTCATCTCCGTTTATTACACCGCAAGCAGGGTGTTGTTTTGCTCAGTGTGTGTGTGTGTGTGTGTGTGTGTGTGTGTGTGTGTGTGTGTGTGTGTGTGTGTGTGTGTGTGTGTCATTCTGTACATACACACAAACACCCACACCACCACCCACCCACATACACGTTCACCCTCATGACTGACTGACACACACACACACACACACACACACACACACACACACACACACACACACAGAGCTGATTCGATTTTAGCCAAACTTGGTGGAATAGTTGAGGGTTAGCCAAGGAGTTCACTATGTTTTTCGGGAATAATAAAGTAAAAGATAAGAATCACACGGCAAAGTCGGCGTAAGGAGATCTGATCCGACTCTGCCCAGACTTGGTGGACGGGTTGAGAACCAGGAATTAAAGTCAAGGGCCCGTATTCTTGCCGGTTAAGGAAGCTCCCTAACACCTTTTCCTAAGCGATTTACTTTGTTTATTACACCTCGCTATCCTTGTCTGTGTTACTCAGATCATTTAACATTACCATCCTCTGCATGAACAACGTACAGCTCCGTTCAGAAGTTCGTACTACACCCAAAGAGGAAGGCACAAGCCTCGGTCAGCTCTTTCTGGACGACATGTTAATACCCCGAACCGCTCGCCACCACAGACAGAGCAGCAAATACCGGAACAGTTTCACTCACACGACGAATGCGAAATTTGAGATGAAACGGATATTTATACAGATATTGGCAAGTATTATTACATATTAATGAAGGAAATACGTGGACATTATGCGGTTGTGATGAAAATATGTATACAAGTAATAAGTTACAATACACAAATAGAGGGAAATGAAGAAGTCTGATATGAATCAATAAGTGATTTGTGAGCTGACTATTCTCCCACTGAAACACACACACACACACACACACACACACACACACACACACACACACACACACACACACACACACACACACACACCTACACACACATGCACACACAAACTCACACACGCACACACAAACACACACACACACACATACACGCACAAACAAAAACACGCACACAAACACACGCACACACATACACAAACACACACACTCCTGTAACCCTAGCGGGGCTATATAGTCCAATACAGGGCTTAGCTCGGGGAACTCCATTTCTCCCATTTATAATATATGTCTATTATAACTATTATATCTAGCTATTGTCTATTATATCTATCTATCTCTATCTATCTATCAACAGTATCTATCTATATAATATGCATACATATCCTTAATATAATGATAACTGTTGCCTAACTTTTCACATCAATATCGGGTCCAGCCTACCTCTTTCCCAATCACTGCTTGCAACCTATCAGGCATGGAGCTTACAAGGCCACGGATGAAGTCGTGTTTGCGCCGGCAAGGTTCCTGCTGGGCGTTTACGTGGTCGAGGAGATCATTTCTTGTCCTCTCGTCTCCTGGCTGCCAGGAATTAATCATGTCAGCCTAAACATGTTTGTTACATTTAGATTGGCCCCTTTGGCGGGCCAGTCTGAGAGGTGAAGTATGTTTTGTCTCTGAAACCACTGCCGTACTACACGTGCGGTGTGGATGGGGCACCGGTCATGCATGGAAATTACAGGTCCATCTTGGAACGGGAAACCCTTTGCACGTAAAGATGGCAGGGAACGTTCCTTCAGGATATGGACACACTGGTCAGCAGTAAAACGCCCCTCGATGCTGAACATGTCACCCAGGCCATGTAGAGTCAGGTATCCCCAGATGTTACAGGTAACGTGATCCGATCGTGCCTCCTCACAAATGTCGACCCTCTCGCATCTGCATGCGAAATATATATATATATATATATATATATATATATATATATATATATATATATATATATATATATATATATATATCTATATTTGTATTGTTGCAGCCATTAGACAGAATACTAGTTGATGACATGCCCCCCTAACCTTATATTATTTAGAACTGATCACAGTTTTTCTCGGCACTAATGTCTTTATACAAAGAAAATAGAGGCAAAGAGTAGAAGGAATCATGTCTTTTTCCAGGATAATATGAACAGAATAAGACCAAAACAAGGGATCATGATTATTTTAGATGCCTGGTCATATTGCCTTTAAAAGACTGGAAATCAAGGACGGAGGGGTATGCAGACTGCGGAAGACAGCTTCATTATTGACCTATTCCATAGGTGAAAGTCTGAATATCGGTTAATTATTGTAACAGCGAGGTGAACAGAAAACAGATGACTGCAACGAAGACGAAGCCTTGGGGGGGGGTGGAATAACAGTACGGAATTTTATCAGTAATAAAAATGGTAATATCATATACCTGGTGTTGTTTCTTCTCCAGCAGTGAACCCTACCATGCGAGGTGGAGGAGAAACACTTCTCATCCATGAAGATGACTCGCGACCAAAAGTCTAGATTCTTCTAAAAGTAGCATTGAGCAAAGGCTAACCTCCCCTCTCTGTGTTGTTGTATCAGGCTTTCCATCATTGCTGGAATTCTATAGTGTATACCAGCGTCATGCAGCCTTTGCCTGACAGTCAGCGCGGACACATCTCACTGAAGACTGTCCCTTATGGCCACCGCGATCGTAAGAGGTGTTGCCCCTGCTGCTGCGACAATAGCAGCATCTCCAGCATGGGTGGTTCTTCGAGGGGCTCCCGTCCTTTCTAACATGAAAGTATTCGCTATTAGTAAATATGGCACTAATAAAAATCAACGCCGAAAGTCTAGTTTGGGAAAACATTACGAGTATGTATACTTGTGCTGAAATATATTGTATGATATGAAAATATTGTTACAAGGGCAACAGTTGTACTAAACAAACTGCTGCCTATAAAGATAGTGGCGTAGCGAGCCTAAATGCAGCTCAAGGCCGGATATTCTAGTTTCACCCCATCACTGCACGGGACAGCCCTGCAGAGGCGATTGCTTGACGGTGGTCAAGGCTCTGCGCTGGCCAGAGAGACCAGGGTTACACAACAACAACAACAACAACAACAACAGCTACATCAAGAGATGGGAATTGAAGTCTCGTTCTTAGAATGACTAGGACTGATTTGTATGTGACCATCATAAATCAAAACCCTGTCAGTTCCATCCAAAGAAACGTAAACACAAATATCCATTTCATTGAGATGCCTGGATGCACAGCGTTCGAAATAATGTGGCACTATGCACTGGAAAAAGACATCCTAAGACATTTCAACAATTAACTAGTCATATACAAGAAAGGCAGATTACTAGTTAACAGATGCATCACAGAGCGGGTGAGAGGATGGGGCAAGGCTAGTGCCTCGTTTCAGTCGTAATGGGGAAGAGAAACAAGCAGAGAATTCAGAGGAACAGTGGTGTGTGTGTGTGTGTGTGTGTGTGTGTGTGTGTATAGAGGGAGAGAGAGAGACAGGGATGGCCCGAGGAGTATGTGATTGGGGGGAGGGTAAGGACAATTTTGACCAATTTGATCCGTTTGACGTTACGGTTTGACCAACTAAATAGATGGAAACAAACCAAATTTATGAGAAAGTAATTTTTATTGTAACAGACTTACAGTATTTCCTGGAAAGTAATTTATTTACTGGTGACAAATTTTAACAAACTCTCATTCTGGATTTCTGGTGCATATAGACACAACTTTATTCAAAATTGCACTACTGTTCACTGATTTTCAGTCATACAGTGAGAGATTCAAGATGCTTAAACTGACTACTTAAAAAAAAAAATAACATACACATACACAAATCACACTTGGTAAGTCAAATAAGGAAAAAGGTGAAAAACGAATGTTGAGTCAACTTGAAGTGAATGTGGATAATGGATTAATAAGGATTCAGCAGTAACAACCTGTATATACAGAGTGTGTAATGATAATGGCTTTTAGAATTTTATTCATGTTTTCATGAGTTTCCACCAATTTGCAGTTTTTTTGAAGATCCAACTGATCAGTTAGATCACTTTCACAAGCTAGAACCATCAGATAATGTAACGTTTTTTCTTTGGTTCGGTTTCGCAAATAGGCCTATGTTTTTAAAAACTTAAACCTGCTAAATGACTTCTCGATTTTTGACCAACTCAGTAATTCTTTGACCAACTCAGAACACACACTGGGGGGGGGGACCCCCCTCTCCCGGTCGGGCCATCCCTGAAGAGAGAGAGAGAGAGAGACCGAAGGGAGTCAGCAGAGTTAAGGAGACGAACAAAGCCTAAAGAATAAGTACAGTATGCATCAAAATCATTATTATAGATCACTTTCATCAAGATGCAAAATTATTTCCAAAGATCATATGAATACGTGAGACAGTTAATTGCTGTAGCTCAGTACCCATCTCACCCTTGCAATTTCATGTTGCATCACCGCCATCCAAAAATAAACTAACGAACAACTGCCCAACACTACACAGAGTATCTCAGCAACATACCCCCTTCTCCACCCAATAATACAAATCACAGATCACCCAACACTACAAATCACAGACATACAGTGCATAAACACAGCCATTAGCCACCACAGCCATCCAAACCCATCAGTCAAACAGCATCCTTCGTGAACCACCACAAGACATACACTCCTCATCAACCCTACCCAGAAAGACACGAACACACCTATACTCATTCCTTCTTTTTTTTTAAATTGAGGCGAAGATGCACTTGACAGGTTGGTGATGATTGGCTGAATGCAACATGTTCGAATAACATCCTCGTATTTCAAATAATTACCAGGTAATGTCACATTACTTGGTGATTATTTGAAATACACCTATGTTACTCGGGCATGTCGCATTCAGTCAGTCATCATCAACCTGTCAAGTGCATCTTCGTCTTAAAAAAAAAAAAAAAAAAACAGTATAGTCAGACTGCGATGTGGTCACCACTGTTCCCTGCTACGGTTCCGACACAAAATACAACTCACAAACAAGTTACTTTGCCCACACTGCAAGGCAACCCCCCACACCACAACACATTCATTCACCACATGCACATCACTATTGCAAGACAGTCTTTAAATATAACCTCAACCAAAGACTTTGGAAACGACGGGTAGAAGCTTCTGATTTCCATTGGGATCGCAACGAGATGAACCTGGGGTTGCAACAACAACTACAACATTCAAACCTCCGCCGACTTTCAAACTCGACTTTACTTTTTAACAACCTATCAAGATCCATTCTCTCTTCATGACCACACCAACTGTATATCATTATGTGTTATCAATAAGCCTCCTCACACCAACAATTTTTCAGTTCCTATTATTCTCCATTCTCTCTTCATGACCACACCAACTGTTTATGTTATCAATAAGGCTCCTCACACCAATTTCTCAGTTCCTGTTATTCATTATTTAACCCACTTTGCACACGCCACACACATTCCAAAACTGTCCCATTTCCAGTGCCATTACTCCATAATTTTCGTCCTTATGCCATACAAAGAGTTTAAGTGATTACACACTCACACCCACACCCAAACACACCCATAGCCAGACACACTCACACCCAGACACAAACACATACATACACATACACACCTATACCCACACCCACACCCACACACCCACACCCATACCCACACCCCCACACCCATACCCACACCCCCACAACTCACCCATACCCCCACACCCACAGGCCTACACCCCCACACCCCTATACTCCCCCACTCCCCCCCACTCCCACAACCCCCCCCCCCACACACACACTGTGTGGACAATGCATCACTGAACCGAAGTCTGATATTTTGTGAAAGATCAAGACAAGGTTCAGCAAACATTGGCTGGGAAAGTATCACTGAACATTATATATTGCATGTAAATCACGACCTTATTAGGCTTAATGAATATTCGGATGTGAGGTGTGTGAACGTAAAAAAAGCAACAGAAGAGGCGAAGTGAACATCGGCCACCGTGCGTGGCCCCGCCCGCTGGCTCTGGCAGCCACTAATAATTGTGGATGTACTGTAGGGGATATTTGGCCATTAAAATAATGCATAATAATTACTATTTTTACACCTGTTGCATATGCTTTACATTAATCACCCACACCACGTCAAAAAGTAAAATGGGAACGTTGACTATAATGCTCAGGATGTAATTTGCCACTCTCCCAAAAACTGATGCTCGAGAAGGTTGCAACCCCTCTCCCACCCCTTTTACTACGCCAGTCCACTGTATAAAGCTGTTTTCACTGACGTCTTCCACAGGGACCGAAAACTAGTTTTAGTTTCTATTAGCACTGGAATATAACGGGGAGCTATTGTTCACAATTATTCATTATTAGCATAACATTACAGTAATACAAAAGACATGACTTACGTTGGTCCTGAAGGTTGGCACTCTCCTCCCATCTCTTTATCCACTTCATCACAGTTTTTGTAGTGAGGTCAAGTTGATGCGCTGTTGCCCTGATGGAAAAGCCATCATCACGTAGCGCGAAAAATTTGACCTCTGAGCATTAATTTCTCGTCTCGCCGATTTATGTCAACTTGGTGGGGAACGTGATGGTGCTGATTTCACCTTTGAGCAGATGATAGCCAAAACACCTCGGTGGAACACCCCCTCCCACACCCCACAGAGAGAGAGAGAGAGAGAGAGAGAGACCGACGGTTACGTAGAGGAAACATCATGTTAGCTACTTCATCTTAAAACATATGATTTCCATTATTCCTTAGACTCCACCAATCGTCTTCATCTACTTTTGAGTATGAACATGAATTTTAGCTGTTCAGATACATCGTAAATGTTTGAATATCTTGGCTGCATACACATTATTTTTGGCTGCTTAGATTTTCCTTGAAACGGTAGAACTGTTCATAAATACTGAGCTAAGATGGTTAGTTGAAAAACTGCCCGTGTCTAGGGATTAAGACATGCGATAACTCACTAACTCGCATAATCATATTGATTCATAGCCGAGCTTCTAATATTCTGTTATGTGCTTTTCTTCTGTTATTTTATTATTTCTTTTAAGGCGGGCGAATACAAACATACTTTCATCATTTAATCAGCAGTAAGATTGACTGATATATGTGAGTATGAAAATAAAATTCTCATTTCATTTAACAGTCGGTGAGCGAATGACACTGCTTTGATACTAGCCAAAGTCTGGTTGCTCGTGGGAGGTCCGAAGCTGTAACCTGTCGTCCGGGAAGGAGGGACAGAAACTAGCGCCTTCCACGCTGGGTGTGGTACGAACTTCTGAACGGAGCTGTACATAAGGATATTAACCAGCCATGTCCAAAAAAGCAAATCGCCAAGGAAGAGGTATTAGGGAGCTTCCTTAGCCGACGAGAATAAAGTCACCGCCAGAAGGCAAGGTAAAATATTGATTCCTGTTGTTTGTGTGTGAATTAAATAGCTAAAAGGGTTTTGCTACGATCTGAACCCAACTTAGTGGACGGGTTGAGAATCAGACAGGTTTTGTGTGTGTGTGTGTGTGTGTGTGTGTGTGTGTGTGTGAGAGAGAGAGAGAGCAAATGTCAAAGATCAAGGTCACAGGCTAAGGTCAGATGCTCTCTCCTGTAACCCAAACCGTTTCTTTATCTGGGCCAAACTTGGTGAAAGGATTGAGAGAAGGATGAAGCTCCCTAACACCTTTTCCTAAGCGATTTATTTTACCTTTTACACACTCTGCATGAATAACGCACTGAAGGATGTTAACCATCCATATACAAAAATAAATCACTAAGGAAGAGGTGTTAGGGTCTTAGGGAAAGATTGAGGGTCAGGCATGAACGGTGTACTTCGATTTTCACAACAACTGGAGGTCAGGGTCACAGGTCAATATATTCTTCCTTTCATAGCATTTGAAGGGTCAAGTAGTAGTAGTAGTAGTAGTAGTAGTTGTAGTAGTAGCAGCAGCAGCAGCAGCAGCAGCAGCAGCAGCAGCAGCAGTAGTAGTAGTAGTAGTAGTAGTAGTAGTAGCAGTAGTAGTAGTAGTAGTAGCAGCAGCAGCAGCAGTACTAGTAGTAGTAGTAGTAGTAGTAGCAGCAGTAGTAGTAGTAGTAGTAGTAGTAGTAGTAGTAGTAGTAATAGTAGTAGTAGCTGGAATAAAAATAATAATAATAATAATAATTCATCTTCATCTTCATCATCCAATCCTACGTTGCCCCATGAGCAGCGTAGGAGACCGGGGCTAGCCAAGTTGGTCCTGGCACTTAAGATGAAAGTGACCAGTCTCACTCATCCCTGAGTGGCATTACATGAGCAATAAACCCCAACCATCCCTTGGATATAAACCTTCACAGGCTGAATCCAATTGGAGTGCCGTAATTACCCACTAAACCACCAGGCGCCAAAATTTGGTTATATGGTTACCACCCAGCGTAAAAAATGGTTTCCTGGTGTACAGGAAACCATTTGGCTTGTCACTCAGTGTAGAGTCAGCCACAGGCAGAAGGACGAGGAAAAAATGAAGGAAAGACAGAAGAGGGAGTGTAAAGTCGCCCGTAGGCATAAGGACGAGGAAAGAATGAAGGCAAGAAAGACAAAAGAGGATGGAAGGAAAGAAGGATGGAGGAGAGGAAAGGGCAGCCACCCGAGAGCAGCACTACATCGAGTGAGTGGATGGTGAGCGCCACTCACTCGATGTAGTGCTGCTCTCGGGTGTCTGCCCTTTCCTCTCCTCCATCCTTCTTTCCTTCCATCCTCTTCTGTCTTTCCTTCATTCCTTCCTCGTCCTTCTGGAAAGAATGAAGGAAAGAAAAAATAATAATAATAGTAATAATAATAATAATAATATTAATGATAATAATAATAGTAGTAGTATTAGTAGTGTTAGCGCCGAAGTGGTGACATGTGGAGGTGTAGGAGGACTACTGGGCCTTGGGATAGGCTAGTGCCCCCGAGATATAGGCCCTGAAGCCTTTGCCCAAAGTCGGACACATAAAAAAAAAAAAAAAAAAAAAGTAGTAGTAGTACTCACAAATACAATAATAAAAACAATAATAATAATAATAATAATAATTTTGTTCGTTTTTCTTCGTTTTCGCCACTTCTTGACATGTCTTATGTTTTCGCCTCATCTATCACGTCACCTCTCTCTCTCTCTCTCTCTCTCTCTCTCTCTCTCTCTCTCTCTCCAAGGCTGAAAGCAAGAAGGAAGTCTTAGAGTGAAAATCTTTGACGAATTTTAGCTCGCTTGAAATCCACAAATCCACACATGCCAAGATTTTTTTTTATTTTTTTTCATTATATGGGGTATTGTCCTTGGCGAGGACAATTGAGTGAGCCTATATATTGATTTTTTTGAGATTTTTTATCGACGTGCCTTTATTTTTTGGAAAGTATCTGAGTTAGGAATTTTTTCCTTCAGGGTTAAGTCATGGAGTTTGGAGAAACTGGGTTAATCTGTTTTTATTTTCGTGGTATATAAGAGAGAGGGGTGTGAACTAGCAGCAGGGCAGTGAAATGGTGGGGGACAGGGCGACATGGAGGCGATTTGTTTGTGGCCACCCCTTATGGGATTAAGGTGTCTGGCAATAGCTAGATAGATTTTTGTGGTTTGTGAAGTTGTCTGGTAATGATACAGGGATTTGCGGCGATTTAGGCATTGGATTTTGTGGCTTCGACGCGGATTTTATTAGTTATGTCTGGCAAGGGAGATTTTCCACCATATTTTCTTCGGACTTTGGAGACTATTTTTTTTTTTCTTTTTTCTTTTGTTGGTGTTTCTCGCGGTTTTGGGCTTTTTATCGTGGTTTGGGAGGATTTATTTTTTTTTGTGATTATTAAAGATCTGAGTATTTTCAATATTTTTTCGTGATACAAGCTCCGGGGGATTTTCGGGTCTGGAGATTTTATTTTTTAATTTGGATTTTTTGTGAATTTTCAAGATTAAGTTCAGGTTTTCCTTTTTTTTTTTTTTTTTAAGTTAGTTATTTTCCTGGGCTTGAAGGCTATTGACAGGTGAAAGGGATTTTCCGGGACTGAGATTTTTTTCGTAATTTATATATATATATATATATATATATATATATATATATATATATATATATATATTAATCTTGGAAAACAATACTATGCTTCTTTTAATCTAACCTGGCCTATAATTGCCATCTAGCCACCGTGAATGCTAAGTTTTGACAACATGAACGCTAGAATACGATGCTAATCACGAGGAAGTGCTACGTAAAGGATGGCACTGTCTTTTTTTTGGCACTGAGCTACGTGAAGTAAACTGCAAAAGGACGAAAACCGTGGCCAAGTTAAGACAGGAATTTGTTAGGGGGGTTAATCAGTTCTGCATAGCACTTCTTCGTGACTAGCATCATATTCAACTGTCTTCTGCTACAGGTCATTATTTCAGATGGAAAGATGGGGATTTTAGGCCAGGTTGGAGTAACAAGGGTATATTATATTCTCTTTCCCCAACACCCACCCACCCACCCACCCACCCACACCCACATCCACATCCACCCACACTCATCCACCCACGCCCACCCCCTTCCTCATCTTCATAACGCTTTTCCCTTCATCCTAATCCCGCCCACCGTCCCAGCACGCCCATATTTCGCGCGACAGGAGAATGCAGGCAAAATACGCCCACACCAGGGGTACCAATGTGTCACAGGCTGAAAATACTTTGGTTACCCCAGTGAAGAGCTGAGGACATAGAAAACGGGGTAATGTCTCTGTTTATGGAAATAGTGTGTAGAAGGGTTTTGTATTTAACTGAGAGAGAGAGAGAGAGAGAGAGAGAGAGAGAGAGAGAGAGAGAGAGAGAGAGAGAGAGAGAGAGAGAGAGAATAGTAAAGTGGAATAAATCAGAAAAGGAGAGAATATGAAACTTGTAAGAAGGCTAGGAGCACTAAAATGAGAGAGAGAGAGAGAGAGAGAGAGAGAGAGAGAGCACTTCTCGTTTGAGTCATTAAAGGTCAGGAAGAAGTTATGAGGGAGTTGGGAGGAGATGAGGGAGGAAGGAGGAATGAATGAAGGAAGAAAGGAAGAAGTTGTAACAGCGTTATCATTGGACGAAGGAAGGAAGAAATGATGGAAGGATAGAAGGAAGAAAAGAAGGAGGGACAGAAGGAAGAAAAGAAGGAAGGATAAAAGGAAGGAAGGAAGAAATGATGGAAGGAACGGAAAGAAGAAGATGGCTATTTAATTAAGGGAGAAAGGAAGGAAGGAAGGAAGGGAGAAAGAAAGGAAGGAAGGTGAAGGAAGATAGGGAAAAAAAAGATGGATGCGTGATCTACTTAAGGAAGAAAGGAAGGAAAGAAGGAAGGAGGGAAGGAAGGAAGGAAGGATGAAATAAGAGAAGGAAAGGAGAATGGAAGGACAGGACGAGACGCAGAAGGATGGCAAGGAAGAGGGCAAGAAGGACGGAAAGAATGAATGAATCAAGGAAGGAAGGAGGGAGGAAGGAAATGAATGAATGATTAACGAAAGAAGGAAAAAAAAAATATTAAAAAGTGCAATGAAGAAAGAGAAAAAGAAAAAAAGACGAGGCAGACGAAGAAAATAGAGACAAAAAGAGTGAAATCAAAGAATGTAAAGAAAAATAATGGCCAGAGAGAGAGAGAGAGAGAGAGAGAGAGAGAGAGAGAGAGAGAGAGAGAGAGAATTTTCTTGGGGACATTTTCTCTTTAAAAACGACAGAATATGAAGTAACATTCTTTCATGGGTCATTCGTGTATTCTCGTCAGCCAAAGAAGGCTCCCCAACACCTCTTCCTTGCGATTTGTTTTTGGACATGGCAGGTTAATATCCTTTTGTATGTACGTTACTTATGCAGAGTATGGCGATATTAGATGGACTTATGTAACACAGGGGAGAACAGTAAGGTGTAATAAGCAAATTAAATCACTTGAGCAAAAATGTTAGGGAGCTTCCTTACGCGACAAGACTAGAACTTTAGTACATCGTATCGTTCGTATCGTTTATAAAGGCTCCTACATGCATGCGTCGGCCTTGGTCACTTAATGGCGGATCACCACGCTGCTCAATCTCAGGCAGCCTCCCTGTTCAGTCCCTGACCCGTGAGGTCGCACTCTTTGACCTTGTCCCACGTCTAATTTCGGTCTCTCTCTCTCTCGCTGCTCTACCTCTATCGTTCACACTTCTCACTTTCCGCACCCAACTGCCACCCTCCATCCTTTCCACATGCCCAAACCATCTCAATCTTTGTCTCATTTAATGCTAGTAAAACTAAATATATACAATTCACTAATAGACAGGTATTGCCAGAATCGTATATTACCTTCAATGCTACAATTATCCCCACTTCCAAAAGTATTGAAATTCTTGGCGTCTCGCTTAACAATGCCCTCAGCTGGACCTCTTATGTCAGATCACTTGCTAAAACCGCCTCAAAGAAACTTGGATTATTGTACAGAGTCCGTAACTTCTTCACTGACGAGCATTTAGCTATAATTTATAAGAGTCATGTGCGCTCTCAGCTTGAATATTGGTCACCCTTGTGGAATGGTTGTGGAGAGGTTGCATTAAAACAACTAGACAAAATTCAGAACAAAGCTGTTAGAATTATTAACAACCCTGTCATTACTAATAAACTACCTCCCCTACAAGTAAGAAGGAATGTTGCCTCCCTTGCGTTGTTTTACTGATATTTTTACAGCATATGCTCAGACGAAGTTGCGTCCATGGTGCCACCTCTCCATGCCTTCCCCTGTGCTACACGGGCAGTTGGCAGAGCTCATGACTGGAATGTCACTCAGCCATACTGCAGAACTTCTACCTATCAGAATTCTTTCATTCCCCGAACTGCATCTCTCTGGAACTCGGCTCCCCAGAGTTGTTTCGCTCCAAACTTCAACCTACAGCTGTTCAAGTCTAACTGTTACAGATATTTTATGAAGAGAGGACACCAATAATCTGGTGTATGGATTTTTTTTTTAATCATTTGTTTCTCCTTCCTCTGTTCTGTTATCAAAAAAAAAAAAAAAATCTACCACTCCTAACCATATCACCAATACATTCCAGTCCCATCCTTCCTCTCAACTTTCCACATGCCCAGACCATCTCAATCTACCACTCTTCATCACAACACCAATACACTCCATTCCCATCCTTCCTCTCTCCACATGCCCAAACCAACTCAATCTACCCATCCTCATCACAACAGTAATACATTCCAGTCCCATCCTTCCTCTCAACTTTCCTTTCAATCTCCCCCTCCTCATTTATTTTACTAATTAAACTCTGCATTAACTAAACAATACGTATTAAAAAAAAAAGTTTCTTACCTACTAAGTCTGGGAGAGAATTTTAAAACAACCTTGAAATTACCGGTACATTACATAATTTCTAACTTAAACTGACTGATGTTAAGGAAGTTCCATCCCCTTTATAATTACTCTCTCTCTCTCTCTCTCTCTCTCTCCCTCTCTCGACAATTTTTTGGTGCCTTTTTTTTCCTAAGATTCTCTTCTTTTTGCCGTCCTTGTTCGGTGTGTGTGTGTGTGTGTGTGTGTGTGTGTGTGTGTGTGTGTGTGTGTGTGTGTGTGTGTGTGTGTGTGTGTGTGTGTGAATAATAAAATCAGCAAACATATTCTTTTCATGCAGCAATTAACACAGCCTCGAATTTCATTATTCACTGATAATATTAAGTAACTGCATTGCTCTTTGTGTCAACAGTGATTAGTTATGCAATATACGACCTGAATGACAGAGAAGCCGTAAATATAGATAGATAGAAAGATAGACAGATAGATATAGATATAGGTATAGATAGATGGGTAGAAAGATGGATAGACAGATTCATGGACAGACAGACAGATACAACTGAAGGTGGAAAATTTAATGCATAGATATACTGATAAACTGAGACACACACACACACACACACACACACACACACATACAGACACAGACACAGACAGACAGACAGACACACACACACACACACACACACACACACACACACACACACACACACACACACACACACACACACACACACACACACACACACACACACACACACACACACACAAACTCCTCCCAGCAGTCATGACAAAAACAGTAGTCTTTCATCATCCTGGGAATAATCAAAAATAAGCAGCGTACGTGTAGCTAAGATTAATACACAAGGAGGCTTTTTAATTATACACGTTTTCCCCCCAGGACGGACAGAGATCGTAGTTACACCTTGCATGAGAATTGTATTGTTGATGTGGTGTGGCTGTGGTGGTGATGGTGGCGGTGAAAGTAATGGTGATGATAGTGACAGTGCTGGTAGTAGTGATAATGATGGTGGTGGTGGTCGTAGTGGTGATAGTGATAAAGGTGGTGGTGAGGGAAGTACTGTGTTTGTGATGGTGATAGTGGTGGTCGTCGTGCTGATGGTCATGGCGGTAGGTAGTGGTGATAGTGACAGTGATGGTGATAATGGTGATGGTGGTGATGGTGATTATGTTAACTTGTGACACAGTAGCTTGAAAGCACTGTTAAGTTACATACACACGATATATATATATATCTATATCTATCTATCTATCTATCTATATCTATCTATCTATATATATATATATAAATATATATATATATATATATATATATATTCATTTATAAATATATATATATATATATATATATATATGCTTACCTGCCCATAACGGACTGTACGGTTAGGCTCTTTGGCGATATATCTTTAAATATACCTATCTGTCTCAACTATTTATATACCTGTCGATCTCTGCATCCATCAGTCCAACTAGCTATCTATCTATTTATTTATCTGACTATCTATCTATTTATCTATCTGTCATTTAAAAAATTAATCAATATTCCTGTCGTTCAAAACAAGCAATCAACCAGTCAATTAGACTATGTGTCTGACCATCCATCTATCTATCTGTTTCCTTATGTCTCAACATGTATCCCTCAGTCATATATCTGTCTACATCTGCCAGTCTGTCGGTTTCTATACACGCATCCTTCCATCATCTTTCAACCTATGTATTTTTTTTTTTCTGTGTCAGACTCTGGGCATAGACTCAACAGCCCTTTCCCTGAAGTCAAGCAGTCTCCTACATTACCACTTTGACGCTAACACCCACCGTCCATACTGGATCCATGCTAGGGCTGCCTCAAACAGGACTAGTGTATCGGTATTAGAGGAGGTGTTTTTACGACGTGTCAGAGGGTCATAGGGCAGATATAAAGTAGGGATTTAACAATATTCAAATCCTGTAAATTTCTCTCCGCCACAGCCGGGAATCGAACCCACGTCCTTTGGAACAGTAGCCCGTCTCTCTACCGACTCAGCCACCTCCTTAGGAATGTTTATAAACAGTGCTTAGAGGCGGTAATGCAAGTGGTCATCTCAGTGGCTATGGGCCTGCTGACTTGTACCCGAGAGAGAGAGAGAGAGACAGACTGACAGAGAGAGAGTTTGGCCGTGTTTATCGGAATTATGTAAGACTGAAGTCTCTCTCTCTCTCTCTAATAATTCAGTCCTTACCACCCGTACTGTGCTTTCTCTCTCTCTCTCTCTCTCTCTCTCTCTCTCTAATAATTCAGTCCTTACCACCCGTACTGTGCTCTCTCTCTCTCTCTCTCTCTCTAATAATTCAGTCCTTACCACCCGTACTGTGCTTTCTCTCTCCCTCCCTCTCTCTCTCTCTCTCTCTCTCTCTCTCTCTAATAATTCAGTCCTTACCACCCGTACTGTGCTTTCTCTCTCTCTCTCTCTCTCTCTCTCTCTCTCTCTCTCTCTCTCTCTCTCTCTCTCTCTCTCAGTAATTCAGCTCTCTTCACCATTACCCTGGAGTCCCACCTAAGCACTGTAATCACATCTCACCCTCATTACATATTCATCCCGGTTTCTTCCACGGTATTTTTTTTTAATCTACTTACTCTTAATGTATTACTAAAGTCTGTATTCTTGTTGGATCAGGAGACTCCCTAACACCTCTTCCTTAGCGATTTATTTTTGGATATGACTGGTTAATTATGTACGCAGTGTTTGACGATATGGAAATTGATAACACGGAGAGGGACAGTAAGTGTCATAAGAAAAATAAATCGCTTAGGAAATAATGTTAGAGAATACGGACATAAGTGTTTTACAGTTTTAACTCTCGTCACTTCAACTTTTTCTCCTGCTTCATGGATTGTCAGTCTCGTTGATCTTTTTTTTTCTTTGTCCTTAATTACCGTAACTCAGACTCTCTACAAAATTGTGTTCTTGGCTTTTCTTTTCTGTCAAGTCCATCTGTCTTTTATCAGCATTATACAATAACCCTTGGACAGAATCACATCAAATTTGAGGCAATGACTAAGGACTACCAGAGGAACAAGTGATGAAATATATGGCTAAAAATGTCAAAGTTCAAAGTCAAAACTGGAGATTAAACATTTGGTGAAAATTGTCGATGGTACGGCCTTGGTGCAGGTGTGAGGTTTTTCAATGGTCTTATTTTTTTTGCACATTCTTATCGCCCTCCTTTAGCAGGGTGAGGCAATACAGTTTGTGTGTGTGAGTGTGTGTGTGTGTGTGTGTGTGTGTGTGTGTGTGTGTGTGTGTGTGTGTGTGTGTGTGTGTGTGTGTGTGTGTGTGTTCCCAACATATCTCGATAAATTGTGAACGAAATTTCACCAAACTTTCAGAAAATAGCAACTATGTGGATACGCAGAACCCTAACACTTTTGATGAGAATTTGATCAAATACAGCCGAACTTCAGCCGCCATATATATATATATATATATATATATATATATATATATATATATATATATATATATATATATATATATATATATATATATATATATATATATATATATATATATATATATATATATATATATATATTGTTACGGAACAGAGAAAGATGATGTACACTTTAAGTGAGAATACTAAAAATCACTACTGTCCCGTAAAGTTCCAGGTTCAAAACAAAAGAGTTAGGTAAAATTACAAGTTAAAGTTTAATGCTCAAACTAACAACAAAACATTCAGGACTCATAAGGATAATGTAATGGCAAAAAAACAGGTTAAATATATGGTTAACTGCAATAGCCTCTATTAACACGAAATTAGCAAGAGTAAATTTATCTAAGTCAGCCCTGATAAAATGAAAATACACTGGGTAATGCTCAGTTAATGCAAGATAAATTATTACGGATACAAAATATTATCCAAAAATTACTGACAAAAAGAACCTTTACATAAATCACAAAAAAAACTCACTAGGCCTAAGAATTAACCATATGCTACACAGCACAAGAAAAATGCAACAACAGTTATACTCAAATTACACAGCTGCTAGAGTTGGAGACTTCCTGAGCACTCACAACAATAACTGTACAGGGGAGGACAGAGATGTGAACAAAATGAAGAGCAGATCTAAGTGGCAATGATGCAGAGACTGAGCTCATTATATAGGGACCAGCAGAGCTTGATACAACTTGTAAGAAGGACGCGCAAATGAAGCCATGGGGACAAAGACCTGACAATCCCGCTCTGAACAACAGAAAGGACGACTTACTCTACTATAACGGTAGAAGGGGGGGACTGAGGCAGAACACGCTCGTGATCAAACAGGCAGCACACTGTACGTTAGAATTACACAAAGGATGATGAAATCATAGGCTATGTAACACCTCCCCACAAAGAAAATGAATTTTACAAAGGAAATTTCTTATTACTCTAAAACAATCTGTCTAAAGTCTAGATAAGCAATCTGCAATAACATTTTCTTTCCCCTTGACATGCTGTATGTCTAATGAATACTCCTGAAGAAGTAGACTCCATCTTGTCAATCTCTGATTTTTATCTTTAAACTTACTAAGGAATTTCAGTGGGTTATGATCGGTATAAATGACTATGGGGTCAAAACCAGAACACAAATAAAATGAAAAATGCTGTAAACCCAAAATCAAGGCCAAAAGCTCTTTCTCAATAGTTGAGTAGTTCTTTTGAGGTGGAGTGAACTTCTTACTGTAATAAGATACAGGATGTTCAATACCCTGATCATCCTCTTGCAGCAAAACAGCCCCAGCTCCTGTATCACTTGCATCAACAGACATCTTAAAAGGCTTAGCAAAATTTGGAGTAGCGAGCACTGGCTGACTTAATAGGATAGCTTTAAGTTTGTTGAAAGAGGATTCACAGTTATCGGTCCATGCAAATTCAACTCCCTTTTTCAGTAGGTCTGTAAGTGGTGATACAAGAATTGAAAAGTTAAGAACAAATCTCCTGTAATAACCTACCATTCCCAAAAATCTTTGTAGCTCTTTCCTACTTTTAGGTCTAGGAAGATCACTTATAACCTGAACCTTAGCTCCTGGCAGTGCAACATGTCCATCACCAATTACGTACCCAAGGTACTGAACTTTAGCTTGACCAAACTCACACTTCGATAAATTAGCTACAAGATTAGCATGAACTAAAAGCTCAAGAAATTTACTGACATGGCATAGGTGATCTTTCCAGTTGTCACTGAAGATTAATACATCATCAATATAAACAACACACCCTGCCAAACCCGCTGTTACAACATTCATGAGCTTCTGAAATGTGGCTGGTGCATTCTTCATACCATATGGCATTACCGAACATGCAAAAGTCTTTCCTAGTGTTACAAAACATGAGATCTCCCTAGCACGTTCAGTCATAGGTACTTGCCAGTATCCCTTTAACAAATCAAACTTACTTATGTACCTAGCCTTTCCGATCTTGTCTATGCAATCTTCCACACGAGGGAGAGGGTAAGTGTCTGTTTTGGTTATCTGATTAACACGTCTGTAGTCGATGCAAAGCCGCTGTGACCCACCTGGCTTAGGGACTAGATTGACAGGAGAACTCTACTCGCTCTGACAGGGCTCAATCATCTTGTGGTCCAACAGGTAGCCAAGCTCCTTCTGGATGAGAGGAACTTTCACTGGGTTCACACGGTAAGGAGGCAGTTTAATTGGCTTTGCGTCTCCAACATCGACATCATGCATCAACACAGTGGTTCTTCCTGGAGTGGCATGGAACACTTGCGGGTACTCCTGCAGTAATGCCGAAAACTCCTGCCTTTCCTCGGGAGGTAGATGAGAAAGCTTAGTCTGGAGATCATTCATGATATCAGGATTCTTCCCCAAACTATCACTCAGGCTCATACTGCATGGGAGAGCTTCACTTGCAGACTCGGGTGGAACAGCTACAGTGCAGACTGGATTATTTTCGTCCCGCCTGTGATATAACTTTAGCATGTTGATGTGACATAGTTGCTTGTTCTTTCTACGATCTGGTGTGGCGATGACATAGTTGACATCACTGAGATTCTTCTCCACGAAATAAGGACCACTAAACTTGGCTTGAAGAGGTTGCCCATGAACTGGTAGCAGAATCAAAACCTGATCTCCTGGCTGAAAGTAGCGTAACCTGGACCTCTTATCATACCAAGTCTTCATCTTCTCCTGAGCAGCTCCTAAATTCTCTCTCGCTAGCTGTAAAGCAGTGGACAGCCATTCTTTGAACTTCATCACATACTCCAGCAGGTTGACGTCATCTTCCTCCGACAGCCAGCATTCCTTGAGTAGCTTAAGGGGTCCTCTTACTTCATGGCCAAACAGTAGTTCAAAAGGTGAGAAGCCCAGTGATTCATTTGGAGATTCTCTTGCGGCAAATACAACGAATGGAAGACCTTTATCCCAGTTTTCCTGATGTTCCAAACAGTATTTCATGAGCATCGATTTGAGTGTTTGATGATATCTCTCCAACGCTCCTTGGGTCTGGGGATGGTAAGCTGAAGACGTGATTTGGGTGATGCCCAACTCTTTCAGAGACTGCTTGGAAACATTTGACATGAAATTACTTCCCCGGTCTGACTGTACCTCCTTGGGCAGACCAACCTTTGTGAAGAACCCTAGCATTTCCTTAACCACGTTCTTTGCTGAGATATTTCTGCGTGGAATGGCTTCAGGATAACGAGTAGCCATATCAATCAGGGTCAACACATAAGAAAATCCTGAAGAAGTCTTAGGAAGAGCGCCCACAATATCCACCAACACACGGGTGAAAGGCGCCTCAAAAGGAGAAATGGGAACTAGAGGTGCAACCTTTTCGGTCTGATTACACTTCCCCACAACTTGACAGGTGTGACAAGACTTACAATACCAGGAAACATCCCTGAAGATACCTGGCCAGTAGAAGCATTTCAAAATGCGTGCCACAGTCTTCCTCACCCCAAGGTGTCCTGCCAAACTGGAATCATGAGCCACTCTAATGATATCCTGCCTACAAACACGAGGGATGACAACTTGATGTACAACCTCCCATTCACAGTCGGCTGATGCTGTTGGGGGTCTCCACTTCCTCATAAGCACTCCTGACTTTAAATAATAACAAGTAGAAGTACCGGCTGACTCTTCTTCACTGTAAGCAGAGTTAGCTAGACCTTTCAACTCAGGGTCAGCAACCTGCAACTCAACCAACTCTTGACGAGACAAATTATCAACACTACGGGGTACTGCCTCATCTGGTGAATGGTCCAAATTAGCAAGAAAAGTGTCAGCTAGGATAACATCATCATCATCATTATCATCTAAATCACCAGTAACTTTAGACTTAGCCCTAGTGACAGCACATGCAGGGAACACATCAGGGACATCACAATCCTGGGACGCAGCCACTGGCTCACTAGACAACTGAGGAGCTGGACACACTTGACTTCCACCAATATCATTTCCAAGTAAGAAAGTTACACCTGACATTGGGAGTGTCTCAACCAACCCAACCATAACGGAACCATTAACAAAACCAGACTCTAAATTCACTCTGCACAGAGGGACAGAGAAGTAATTATTCCCTACACCTTGTAAGATTACAGTTTCATCAGAGGAATTAACATTAGAGCCTAGAACACTGGTCAGCATAAGGGATTGGCAAGCACCTGTATCACGATATATTTTAACTGATTTCCTGTCATTACTGTCCAGAGGACTGACAAAACCATCAGACAGGAAATTAGCACATGAACTCTTGAGAGTGTCACCCACGTTACTGCTCAAAAGAGGAGCTCCAACATGAGAATTTAAGTTACCCCTCAAAGCAGGTTCAGTTAACTCAGTTAAAGAATTCTGGGAACTCTCAAGAGTGGACACTAGACCAATTGACTGAATATTTAAACCCCCCTTTTTGTTCACATCACGCTGTCTCCTGAAACATTTCTCCGTAGTATGACCAAGCTTACTACAATAAGTACATTTACTTTTCTGAAATCTAGAGGTGAAGCTGGTATTTACTTCCTGAGAAACATCATCTTTATTCTCTTTCCTGTTACCTGTACTCTGAGTAGAGGCAACGTACTTACTCTCAGCTTTCCCTTTTTCTTTAGAATATCTCTTGTGAGTGAGAACATATTCATCAGCTAAAACTGCAGCATCAGACAAATTATCTATTCTTCTCTCATCAAGATATAGGCTTACATCTTTACTAATACACCTTTTGAAGTCCTCCAGCAAAATCATCTGCTTAAATTTACCAAAATCAGAATCCACATTCTTAGAATTTAACCACTGCTCTAACAGATCTTCTTTGATTTTTGCATACTCAACATGGGATTGCTTATCTTGCTTGTAAGTTGTCCTAAATTTTACTCTATAGGCTTCAGGAACAAGCTCATAGGCCTTAAGAATCAAGCTCTTAACTACATCATAATTATCACATTCATCCTGAGGCAAAGATGCATATGTTACTTGAGCTTTACTGGTGAGAACAGTTTGAAGGAGTACTGGCCAATACTCCTTGGGCCAATTAAAACCTGTAGCTACCCTCTCAAACAACTGAAAATACTTGGTTAAATCAGATTCATTAAAAGGAGGGACAAGTTTAACATTTTTAGCCACATCAAAATCATCAGAGCTAGATGATCCAGTCCCACCTTGTTTCATGCAATACTCATGGTCTGCCTGAATCCTGGCAAGTTCAACTTGTGCGTGTATCTGTGCCTCCTGAATACGAGCCTCCGCCTCCTTAGCACGAGACTCCTGCAGGGCTAGCTGTAACTTAGCTAATTCAATCTGCGTTTGCTCATTTGGAGGAGTTACATTAAACAAGCTTTCATTAATCATGTCAACAATTTGATCTTTAGAATGATGAGAGCGAACAGCAATTCCCAATTGTTGAGCAACAAGCTTAAGTCATTCTTTGTTCTGTTTTCTACATCCAACACTGTTTGCACATTTGACAAAAAATCTTTGGCTTCATCAAGTGTAGAAATAGTAGACATCATGAATAAATCACAGTCACAAAATATCAAACAATATCCTTATGATAATATCCTGAATATCCTGATAAGAGGTCACCAAATTTATGTTACGGAAAAGAGAAAGATGATGTACACTTTAAGTGAGAATACTAAAAATCACTACTGTCCCGTAAAGTTCCAGGTTCAAAACAAAACAGTTAGGTAAAATTACAAGTTAAAGTTTAATGCTGAAACTAACAAAACATTCAGGACTCATAAGGATAATGTAATGGCAAAAAAACAGGTTAAATATATGGTTAACTGCAATAGCCTCTATTAACACGAAATTAGCAAGAGTAAATTTATCTAAGTCAGCCCTGATAAAATGAAAATACACTGGGTAATGCTCAGTTAATGCAAGATAAATTATTACAGATACAAAATATTATCAAAAATAACGAACAAAAAGAACCTTTACATAAATCACAAAAAAAACTCACTAGGCCCAAGAATTAACCCTATGCTACACAGCACAAGAAAAAATGCAACAACAGTTATACTCAAATTACACAGCTGCTAGATGGTTGGAGACTTCCTGAGCACTCACAACAATAACTGTACAGGGGAGGACAGAGATGTGAACAAAATGAGGAGCAGAACTAAGTGGCAATGATGCAGAGACTGAGCTCATTATATAGGGGCCAGCAGAGCTTGATACAACTTGTAAGAAGTATGCGCAAATGAAGCCATGGGGACAAAGAGTTGACAATCCCGCTCTGAACAACAGAAAGGACGACTTACTCTACTATAACGGTAGAAGGGGGGAACTGAGGCAGAACAAGCTCATGATCAAACAGGCAGCACACTGTACGTTAGAATTACACAAAGGATGATGAAATCATAGGCTATGTAACAATATATATATATATATATATATATATATATATATATATATATATATATATATATATACCTAGGCTGCTTCCCCCAAGGAAAGGGAGGTAGCCGAGACAGGACGACTCACTCTCCATTTACTCATCCATTTAAACACATTCATTCGCATCTTAGCCCCAAAGGGGAGAACGGACAGATCCTCACCGCATCACACCGCACAAGGGTCAACTGCGCAATGCAATCAGTGACATCCGCAGCAGGGCCCGACAGCAGAACTGGTGTTTACCCCTGCCACATCATAACAGACCCATCCCCTTACCCGCACCTGACCTGACTAGCTGATCAGACCAAATGCGGGAGAATATCCCCTCAGGGCTGCGTCATCACCTATTCATTCACAATTTTTCTCCATTTATTTCTGTCACGCACAGCCACTCTTCCTTGCTCAACAGACATCCCTCTCGCATCCAGCGCTCTCTTCACACTGTCCATCCATCCTATTCGTGGTCTTCCTCTCAGCCTTTCACCTCTCACATCAGATCTAGTTATCTTTTTCACCAATCGCTCATTATCCATTCTCTCCATATGCCCAAACCATTGCAACACCCTCTGCTCAACTCTACCAGCCATCTCCCGAACAACTCCAGTTCTCCTTCGCACTTCATCATTTCGCACTCGATCCATACGCGTCACTCCACACATACTCCTCAGACATCTCATCTCCATTACATTCAAACTTTTCCTCTCTGCTACACCCATATTCCATGTTTCAGCCCCATATAATGCAGTCGGTACCACAACTCCCTCATACAGCCTTCTCTTTACATCCATTCTAAGCGAACGACATTTGAACACTTTTTTCATTCCTCCCAGCACCTTTCCTACTTCATTTATTTTAAACTTCATTTCTGCATCTATTCTTCCATCCACAGCAACATGTGACCCTAGATATTTAAAACAATCTATCTCCTCAAGCAACTCACCATTCAAAACTATATTCATCCCCCTACCATCTATCAACCTCGTACACTTCATCACTTTACTCTTATTCTCATTTACTTTCAATTTCCTCCTTTCACACACCCTTCCAAACTCCTCTACCAACTGTCTCAACCTCTCCTCTGAATCAGTCACCAGTGCAGTATCATCTGCAAACAGCAGCTGCTTCAGATTCCACTCTCCTCCATCAACATTTACCAGACTCAGACCACCTAAAATTCTTGCATTCACCTCCCTTACAACACCATCCATGTAAATATTAAACAACCAAGGCGACATCACACATCCCTGTCGCAGCCCCACTCTCACGGGAAACCAATCACTCACAGCATTTCCCACTCTTACACACGCTCTACTATTTACATAAAAACTTTTCACCCCTTTTAGTAACCTACCATCAAATCCATACAATCTTAAAACAGTCCACAAAGCCTCCCTATCAATTCTATCATACGCTTTCTCTAAATCCATAAATGCCCAAAACACATCCTTGCCTTTCGCTAAATACTTTTCACACACTTGTCTCACAGCAAACACCTGATCAACGCATCCCCTCCCTCTCCTAAAGCCACACTGCTCATCACTAATCACTCCCTCTGTACCCTCTCTAACTCTCATAATTAACACTCTACCATACACTATACCTACAACACTCAACAGACTTATACCCCTAAAGCTAGTACATTCATACTTATCACCCTTGCCTTTATACAATGGGACCACACAAGCACTTGCCCAGTCAATTGGCACCATACCTTTCTCAAAGCACACATTCAACAATCTTACTAACCAGTCAACAATAGTCACTCCACCACCCTTCAGGCATTCCACAGCACACCCATCCATACCTGCAGCTTTCCCTGTTTTCATCTCCTGTACTGCCTTCTCCACTTCCTCCTTCGTGATCAAAGAATCATTTAACTCTCCCAACACATTTATTCCTTGCACCATTCTATCCGCCACAATCTCAGCCACCCTTTCCTCCTCTACATTTAACAATCTTTCAAAATACTCTGCCCATCTCTTCCTTACTGCATCCATCTCAATTAACATCCTTCCATCCTCTGCTTTTACTCGTTCTTCCTTCCCAGACTCTCCCTTTCGCACCCTTTTCACCTCCTTCCAAAACATTTTCTTATTCTGTTGAAAATTCTCTGTCAGCCGCCTACCCCACCTCTCATCTGCTGCCACTTTAGCATCACGCACAGCCCTTCTCGCTCTATTCCTCTTTTCCTTATACCTTTCATATGACATCTCATCCTTCCTCTGCAGCCACACTTCATATGCACGTCTCTTCTCAGCCACAGCCATACTTACTTCCTCGCACCACCATTCACTTCCTTTTCTTACACCACCACCCACACGTCTCACACCACACACCTCTTCTGCATGCCCCACCACAGCACTCTTAAACAACTGCCATTCCTCCTCCACGCTGCCATTTTCCCGATCTTTCACTGCGTTCCATTCATCTTTCAATTTCTCCTGATACTCTATCTTATTCTCTCTTTTATCCAACTCAATCACTTTCAAAATCTCCCTGCCACACCTAACCCTCCTAGCTCTCACCCATCTCTTACCTACTCTTAACGTTCCCTCCACCAGGTAGTGGTCAGACATACCTCCACCCTCCCCTCTCAGAACTCTCACATCCAACAATCTTCCTATTATATTCCTAGACACAACCACATAGTCCATCAAGGCTCTACCAACAACCCTTCCACCCTCCTGTCTCACCCATGTATACTTATAAATATCTTTCTTCTCAAACAGTGTATTCCCAATCACCATCTCTCGCTCAACACACATCGCTATCATTCGTTCCCCATTTTCATTTCTTCCAGGCACACCATGCATACCAATTACGCCTTCAACTGCTACATTTCCCAATCTAGCATTCAGATCTCCCATCATTACCACATTCACATTCGCTCCAAAACTCTGCAGACACTCATCAACATCATTCCAGAAAGACTCCCTCTCTTGTTCATCCCTTTCACTACCAGGCCCATATGCACTCACAAACACCCACAACTCATGTTCAAATTTCGCTTTCACCCACATCAGTCTCGATGACACCTCCTTCCATTCAATCACACACTGCTGTACTTCCGGACTCACTAACAAGGCCACACCTTCTCTTGCCCTTCCTCTATCAACACCTGACAATCTTCCATTCACACTTCCAAACATAGATTCCCCCTTCCCTTTCATCTTCGTTTCACTCAAAGCTAACACATCCAACTTTCTTCTCACAAACATTCTCCCAATCTCCTCCCTTTTAGCCTCAATTGTACTACATCCACGCACATTCATAGACCCAATCTTCAGGGTACGGGGATAACTCCAGAACAGAGAAAGATGATGTACACTTTAAGTGAGAATACTAAAAATCACTACTGTCCCGTAAAGTTCCAGGTTCAAAACAAAAGAGTTAGGTAAAATTACAAGTTAAGTTTAATGCTCAAACTAACAACAAAACATTCAGGACTCATAAGGATAATGTAATGGCAAAAAAACAGGTTAAATATATGGTTAACTGCAATAGCCTCCATTAACACGAAATTAGCAGGAGTAAATTTATCTAAGTCAGCCCTGATAAAATGAAAATACACTGGGTAATGCTCAGTTAATGCAAGATAAATTATTACAAATACAAAATGTTATCAAAAATGACTGACAAAAAGAACCTTTACATAAATCACACAAAAAAAAAACTCACTAGGCCTAAGAATTAACCCTATGCTACACAGCACAAGAAAAAATGCAACAACGGTTATACTCAAATTACACACAGCTGCTAGATGGTTGGAGACTTCCTGAGAAACTCACAATAATAATAACTGTACAGGGGAGGACAGAGATGTGAACAAAATGAGGAGTAGATCTAAGTGGCAATTAATGTAGAGACTGAGCTCATTATATAGGGGCCGGCAGAGCTTGATACAACTTGTAAGAAGGACGAGCAAATGAAGCCATAGGGGACAAAGAGTTGACAATCCCGCTCTGAACAACAGAAGGAACGACTTACTCTACTATAACGGTAGAAGGGGGGAGTGAGGTAGAACACGCTCGTGATCAAACAGGCAGCACACTGTACGTTAGAATTACACAAAGGATGATGAAATCATAGGCTATGTAACACCTCCCCACAAAGAAAAAAGAAATTTACAAAGGAAATTTATTATTACTCTAAAACAATCTGTATATGGCATTACAGAACATGCAAAAGTCTTTCCTAGTGTTACAAAACATGAGATCTCCCTAGCACGTTCAGTCATAGGTACTTGCCAGTATCCCTTTAACAAATCAAACTTACTTATGTACCTAGCCTTTCCGATCTTGTCTATGCAATCTTCCACACGAGGGAGAGGGTAAGTGTCTGTTTTGGTTATCTGATTAACACGTCTGTAGTCGATGCAAAGCCGCTGTGACCCACCCGGCTTAGGGACCAGAGTGACAGGAGAACTCCACTCGCTCTGACAGGGCTCAATCATCTTGTGGTCCAACAGGTAGCCAAGCTCCTTCTGGATGAGAGGAACTTTCACTGGGTTTACACGGTAAGGAGGCAGTTTAATTGGCTTTGCGTCTCCAACATCGACATCATGCATCAACACAGTGGTTCTTCCTGGAGTGGCACGGAACACTTGCGGGTACTCCTGCAGTAATGCCGAAAACTCCTGTCTTTCCTCGGGAGGTAGATGAGAAAGCTTAGTCTGGAGATCATTCATGATATCAGGATTCTTCCCCAAACTATCACTCAGGCTCATACTGCATGGGAGAGCTTCACTTGCAGACTCGGGTGGAACAGCTACAGTGCAGCTACAGTGCCTGTGATATAACTTTAGCATGTTGATGTGACAAAGTTGCTTGTTCTTTCTACGATCTGGTGTGGCGATGACATAGTTGACATCATTGAGTTTCTTCTCCACGAAATAAGGACCACTAAACTTGGCTTGAAGAGGTTGCCCATGAACTGGTAGCAGAATCAAAACCTGATCTCCTGGCTGAAAGTAGCGTAACCTGGACTTCTTATCATACCAAGTCTTCATCTTCTCCTGAGCAGCTCCTAAATTCTCTCTCGCCAGCTGTAAAGCAGTGGACAGCCGTTCTTTGAACTTCATCACATACTCCAGCAGGTTGACGTCATCTTCCTTCGACAGCCAGCATTCCTTGAGTGGCTTAAGGGGTCCTCTTACTTCATGGCCAAACAGTAGTTCAAAAGGTGAGAAGCCCAGTGATTCATTTGGAGATTCTCTTGCGGCAAACACAACGAATGGAAGACCTTTATCCCAGTCTTTCTGATGTTCCAAACAGTATTTCTTGAGCATCGATTTGAGTGTTTGATGATATCTCTCCAACACCCCTTGGGTCTGGGGATGGTAAGCTGAAGACGTGATCTGGGTGATGCCCAACTCTTTCAGAGACTGCTTGAAAACGTTTGACATGAAATTACTTCCCCGGTCTGACTGTACCTCCTTGGGCAGACCAGCCTTTGTGAAGAACCCTAGCATTTCCTTAACCACGTTCTTTGCTGAGATATTTCTAAGTGGAATGGCTTCAGGATAACGAGTAGCCATATCAATCAGGGTCAACACATAAGAAAATCCTGAAGAAGTATTAGGAAGAGGGCCCACAATATCCACGAACACACGGGTGAAAGGCGCCTCAAAGGAGGAATGGGAACTAGAGGTGCAACCTTTTCGGTCTGATTACACTTCCCCACAACTTGACAGGTGTGACAAGACTTCCAATACCAGGAAACATCCCTGAAGATACCTGGCCAGTAGAAGTGTTTCAAAATGCGTGCCACAGTCTTCCTCACTCCAAGGTGTCCTGCCAAACTGAAATCATGAGCCACTCTAATGATATCCTGCCTACAAACACGAGGGATGACAACTTGATGTACAACCTCCCATTCACAGTCGGCTGATGCTGTTGGGGGTCTCCACTTCCTCATAAGCACTCCTGACTTTAAATAATAACAAGTAGAAGCACCGGCTGACTCTTCCTCACTGCAAGCAGAGTTAGCTAGACCTTTCAACTCAGGGTCAGCAACCTGCAACTCAACCAACTCTTGACGAGACAAATTATCAACACTACGGGGTACTGCCTCATCTGGTGAGTGGTCCAAATTAGCAAGAAAAGTGTCAGCTAGGATAACATCATCATCATCATTATCATCTAAATCACCAGTAACTTTAGACTTAGCCCTAGTGACAGCACATGCAGGGAACACATCAGGGACATCACAATCCTGGGACGCAGCCACTGGCTCACTAGACAACTGAGGAGCTGGACACACTTGACTTCCACCAATATCATTTCCAAGTAAGAAAGTTACACCTGACATTGGGAGTGTCTCAACCAACCCAACCATAATGGAACCATTAACAAAACCAGACTCTTAATTCACTCTGCACAGAGGGACAGAGAAGTAATTATTCCCTACACCTTGTAAGATTACAGTTTCATCAGAGGAATTAACATTAGAGCCTAGAACACTGGTCAGCATAAGGGATTGGCAAGCACCTGTGTCACGATATATTTTAACTGATTTCCTGTCATTACAGTCCAGAGGACTGACAAAACCATCAGACAGGAAATTAGCACATGAACTCTTGAGAGTGTCACCCACGTTACTGCTCAAAAGAGGAGCTCCAACATGAGAATTTAAGTTACCCCTCAAAGCAGGTTCAGTTAACTCAGTTAAAGAATTCTGGGAACTCTCAAGGGTGGACACTAGACCAATTGACTGAATATTCAAAGACTCCTTTTTGTTCACATCACGCTGTCTCCTGAAACATCTCTCCATAGTATGACCAAGCTTATTACAATAAGTACATTTACTTTTCTGAAATCTAGAGGTGAAGCTGGTATTTACTTCCTGAGAAACATCATTTTTATTCTCCTTCCTGTTACCTGTACTCTGAGTAGAGGCAACGTACTTACTCTCAGCTTTCCCCTTTTCTTTAGAATATCTCTTGTGAGTGAGAACATATTCATCAGCTAAAACTGCAGCATCAGACAAATTATCTATTCTTTTCTCATCAAGATATAGGCTTACATCTTTACTAATACACCTTTTGAAGTCCTCCAGCAAAATCATCTGCTTAAATTTACCAAAATCAGAATCCACATTCTTAGAATTTAACCACTGCTCTAACAGATCTTAGATTTTTGCATACTCAACATGGGATTGTTTATCTTGCTTGTAAGTTGTCCTAAATTTTACTCTATAAGCTTCAGGAACAAGCTCATAGGCCTTAAGAATCAAGCTCTTAACTACATCATAATTATCAGATTGATCCTGAGGCAAAGATGCATAAGTTACTTGAGCTTTACCGGTGAGAACAGTTTGAAGGAGTACGGGCCAATACATTTTGGGCCAATTAAAACCTGTAGCTACCCTCTCAAACAACTGAAAATACTTTGTTAAATCAGATTCATTAAAAGGAGGGACAAGTTTAACATTTTTAGCCACATCAAAATCATCAGAGCTAGATGATCCAGTTCCACCTTGTTTCATGCAATACTCATGGTCTGCCTGAATCCTGGCAAGTTCAACTTGTGCGTGTATCTGTGCCTCCTGAATACGAGCCTCCGCCTCCTTAGCACGAGACTCCTGCAGGGCTAGCTGTAACTTAGCTAATTCAATCTGCGTTTGCTCATTTGGAGGAGTTACATTAAACAAGCTTTCATTAATCATGTCAACAATTTGATCTTTAGAATGATGAGAGCGAACAGCAATTCCCAATTGTTGAGCAACAAGCTTAAGTTCATTCTTTGTTCTGTTTTCTACATCCAACACTGTTTGCACATTTGACAAAAAATCTTTGGCTTCAATAAGCGTAGTAATAGAAGACATCATGAATAAATCACAATCACAAAATATCAAGCAATATCCTTATGATAATATCCTGAATATCCTGATATGAGGTCGCCAAATTTATGTTACGGAACAGAGAAAGATGATGTACACTTTAAGTGAGAATACTAAAAATCACTACTGTCCCGTAAAGTTCCAGGTTCAAAACAAAACAGATAGGTAAAATTACAAGTTAAGTTTAATGCTCAAACTAACAACAAAACATTCAGGACTCATAAGGATAATGTAATGGCAAAAAAACAGGTTAAATATATGGTTAACTGCAATAGCCTCTATTAACACGAAATTAGCAAGAGTAAATTTATCTAAGTCAGCCCTGATAAAATGAAAATACACTGGGTAATGCTCAGTTAATGCAAGATAAATTATTACAGATACAAAATATTATCAAAAATGACTGACAAAAAGAACCTTTACATAAATCACAAAAAAAAAAAAACTCACTAGGCCTAAGAATTAACCCTATGCTACACAGCACAAGAAAAAATGCAACAACAGTTATACTCAAATTACACACAGCTGCTAGATGGTTGGAGACTTCCTGAGAAACTCACAATAATAATAACTGTACAGGGGAGGACAGAGATGTGAACAAAATGAGGAGTAGATCTAAGTGGCAATTAATGTAGAGACTGAGCTCATTATATAGGGGCCAGCAGAGCTTGATACAACTTGTAAGAAGGACGAGCAAATGAAGCCATAGGGGACAAAGAGTTGACAATCCCGCTCTGAACAACAGAAAGAACGACTTGCTCTACTATAACGGTAGAAGGGGGGAGTGAGGTAGAACACGCTCGTGATCAAACAGGCAGCACACTGTACGTTAGAATTACACAAAGGATGATGAAATCATAGGCTATGTAACAATATATATATATATATATATATAAAAATATATATATATATATATATATATATATATATATATATATATATATATAGTAGTACAGTATATTTACTGGATTGGCTTTTTGCGAAACGCTGACTAAATTCCGTAGAGTTTTGCTATTTTTCTTCAAATTTGTTTGGAAGGTAACTTTTACATTATCCAATTACATATTTTGGCGGGTGATTAGTATTCCGTCTCCGAATGATTTTGCTTTATTCCTTTTTTCTATGACAGCTCACATTGATTTTTTTTTTTCTACGTTTTTCGAACATTCTCAGTATTTCAGGGCTACTGTTCTTTCTGCATCTATTTTTAACTTTTTCGATAGCTCACACAAACTTTTTCTACTCTTTTTTCTCACATTCCCCACAGCTTTCAATAACTCTGGTTGTTTTCCCGTATCCACAGCTCAGCCTGTCTAGTTCTTAATCAGTTCTCTCCACAGCTAGGAAATCCCTTAATTAACGTTCACTGATTCTACACCTTTATCTCTACAACTTTCCACAACATTACCTACGGTTCACGGCAATTCTACAGATTTCACGTACTCTTCTAGATCTCACAGACGGGCTTCCAAGCACGGTGTACAGAAATAGAACAAGAAAATACTCAGAGGGCTCATACCTCATCCAGCGCCATTAAGTTTTTAATCCTCTACTCTAATTCACCTTCCCTGCCAGACCAATAATTTTGCGGTCTCACATTGTCAGTTAATTCATCTCTGCCATGCAACACTGTTTCAGAGGGCTCATACCTTCTCCAGCGCAATATATATACATATATAATCTGCATTAGGACCCAAATACATCTCAGTATCAAATCAACTCTTGCCTGACCCACTGCCCAATTACCCTTGAGGTTTTATTGATATCCAATGACAGCTTTTTGGATATCTTGAATACACACAGACAGACACTGGTGAATACATAACCTCTCTCGATCTTCGCTGGAGGAGGTTATATTATTATTACTGGAAACTTATAGCCCATTGAAATCTCTATACATATTCCCCTCTCTTCTGAACCTCCTCTCTCTCTCTCTCTCTCTCTCTCTCTCTCTCTCTCTCTCTCTCTCTCTCTCTCTCTCTCTCTCTCTCTCTTATTATTATTATTATTGAGAACATTTGGCCCATTGAAAATTCTATACATATTCTCTGTTCTGAACCTCTCTCTCTCTCTCTCTCTCTCTCTCTCTCTCTCTCTCTCTCTCCATTATCTCAACCCTTTCTTCACAGTCCTTTCCTCCTTCATCCTGCCTCTCACGTTCCTATACTTTCCCTCACTTGCTCTCTTTTTCACTCCACTTTCCCTGCCCCTCCTCACTTCCAATCAGCTTCTTCAAGGTCCACCTTCAACAGATCTCCCCCTTGACTTTCTCACACCCACAGACAAGCACACTAAGCCCTGGGAACTGTAGCACAGGATTAGGAGAGAGAGAGAGAGAGAGAGAGAGAGAGAGAGAGAGAGAGAGAGAGAGAGAGAGAGAGAGAGAGAGTGTGTGTTTTGGCTTTTGATAAGGGTGAGGGAGTGGAGGAAACGTAGGTGAGGGTGGGGGTGTGGGCGTGGGGGTGGGGGTGGATGTGGGTGTGGATATATGAGGCTGAGAGTGTGGGCGTGGATGTGGGCGTGGGTGTCGGTGTGGGTGTGGGCGCGGGTGGGAGTATGGGAGAAAGGTTGGCAAGGGTGGGTATGAAGAAATAGAGGAATGGCAATATTTCGTAAAAAACATACTGCTTCCCAAATGCGAAAATTTATTTATTTATTTATTTACATACTTACTGTGGGCTGGAGGTGATGCTATTCTCACTCTCTCTCAAGAGGTCTGCACTCCAGCCTTTGGGATATCGGGGGCCTAAACTGTGTTAATGGATGTTAGTTATTCATTTATTATTTACTCACACAACTACGTCACTTCAAAACCCAGCTAGAGTCAATAAAAAAGTCTGAGATAAAAACACACACACACACACACACACACACACACACACACACACACACACACACACACACACACGATGATTCCTGATAATAAAGTGATAATACAATTTGCTACGGAGAAAATAGCCAAAATCCTTTTTAATTGCAGGGTGGGATTCGCAGCCATGGTCATGATCGATTCCCCTGTTGTAACCAAATATGCTTTTACAGGAACAACTAGACAATGGAATACTATTGCACTCCTTCCCTTGATATTCCTGCACAAAACAGGCATAACTTGCTGTAATTTTCGTGCCGTAACTTTAAGATTTATTCCTGGAGTAAAAAAAAAAAAAACTAGATTTTACAGAATCCTTGTCCCTCCTGTATATTAGAAACACACACACACACACACACACACACACACACACACACACACACACACACACACACGTGCGTTTTGGTGACTAGTGGTGGGCTGCTTTATGTCACTGTGTGTGTGTGTGTGTGTGTGTGTGTGTGTGTGTGTGTGTGTGTGTGTGTGTGTGTGTGTGTGTGTGTGCTGAATAAAACAGTCATAAGTTAACCACAGTATATTGCCAAACTCCCACCAAAGCTTTAAAGAGTTAAGTTTAATTTTTATTTTTTATATTTTTTAACAATTTCCATGTCACGCTCCTCCATACTGATAAATACTAAGTTAGAGAAAGACTAGGTTAGCTGCTTTAGAAGCTGAGTTAGATATCTAGGCGTGTAAGCCAAGGGTGGCGGTGCATCAAAGGGAAAACAGAAGGAAGGGAAAGAAGAGGAAACTATCAGTACCTGGCTGGGTAAATTTAGTACTAGAGGGGTACAGGCAGGCCCGACGTGGAGATTGGATAGTTTAGGCTGTTTGCTGAGACCAGGGCTGACACCTGTACTACATGGAGTAACATTATTATTATTATTATTATTATTATTATTATTATTATTATTATTATTACCACAACCACTACTACTACTATTTCTACTACTACTGTTGTTATCATCATTATTATTATTATTATTATTATTTATTTATTTATTTATTATTATTATTATTATTATTATTATTATTATTATTATTATTATTTTATTATTATTATTATTATTATTATTATTATTATTTTATTATTATTATTATTATTATTAATGTTACTACTACTACTATCACCACTACTCCTATTATTTAGTTACTGGTAGTAGAGCAGCAGCAGCAGCAGCAGCAATGCAGTAATAGTGGTAGCAGTAGCAGCACTAGTAGTAGTAGTAATAGTAGTAATTGTAATAGTAGTAGTAATTGTAGTAGTAGTAGTAGTAGTAGTAATAGTAGTAATTGTAATAGTAGTAGTAATTGTAGTAGTAGTAGTAGTAGTAGTAGTGGTAGTAGTTGTTGTTGCTGTTGTTGTTGTTGTTGTTGTTATTGTGGTCGTAGCAGTGGTAGTGGTAGTAGTAGTAGTAGTAGTAGTAGCAGAGACAGCAGCAATAGTACTAGTACCGGTAGTAGTGGTAGTGGTAGTAGAAGTAGTAGTAGTTGTAGTAGTAGTATGGTAGTAATTGTAGCAGTAGCAGGAGTACTAGTAGTAGTAGTAGTGGCAGTAGTAGTAGTAGTAGCAGTAGTAGTAGTAGTAGTAGTAGTAGTAGTAGTAGTAGTAGTAGTGGTAGTAGTAGTAGTAGTAGTAGTAATAGCAGTAGTAGTAGTAGTAGTAATAGCAGTAGTAGTAGTAGTAGCAGTAGTAGTAGTAGTAGTAGTAGTAGTGTCAACACAAGCAGCACAATGTACAGCATGGGGTCAGCATAAGGACCACCACAGCCAAAATCAATAGTGAACGCCAGCAAGGAGTCATGTGCTACTACCTTACCCTCCCCATTGTGTGTGTGTGTGTGTGTGTGTGTGTGTGTGTGTGTGTGTGTGTGTGTGTGTGTGTGTGTGTGAGAGAGAGAGAGAGAGAGAGAGAGAGAGAGAGAGAGAGAGAGAGAGAGAGAGAGAGGAGGGGGGGCAAAACAAACAGGTTTTAACACACAAGATAACCCAGAAAACCACCACCATTTGCGTCAGTAAAGAATTACACAGCGTCAAACACAGCCCAACACAGCGTCAAACACAGCCCAACACAGCGTCAAACACAGCCCAACACAGCGTCAAACACAGCCCAACACAGCGTCAAACACAGCCCAACACAGCGTCAAACACAGCCCAACACAGCGTCAAACACAGCCCAACACAGCGTCAAACACAGCCCAACACAGCGTCAAACACAGCCCAACACAGCGTCAAACACAGCCCAACACAGCGCCAAACACAGCCCAACACAGCGTCAAACACAGCCCAACACAGCGTCAAACACAGCCTAACACAGCGTCAAACACAGCCCAACACAGCGCACGTCAGGTGGTTAATTCTGTACGTGGAGTGGGGGATAAAATTTGTTCTGGTTTATTTCACCTCTTCTGCCTCTCACTTTCCTCAGCTGGCTAACTTTCCGGGGCTTAGAGAGGCTTGTTGTGTGTCCTGACCATATATGATTGTCTGTAATATGTTGTGTTAGGGAGGACAGTGATGGATAGGCCTTAAAGGTGAAACAGTGGGTGTGCTGACGTGTATCAGTGTGTGGTACGTGCTGTAGTATTGTGCTGAGTATTTATTGGTCATACTCTCTCTCTCTCTCTCTCTCTCTCTCTCTCTCTCTCTCTCTCTCTCTCTCTCACACACACGTATGGAATCCTCTAAGAGTGCAATTTTTTCCACTTTGTCGCCATCATCTCTTGGTTTTCTTATCAGTGTTTTTCCATAGATCTGAATATATTGTTTTAAGGTGACGTTCACTTACCTTTAGCTTGATTAAAACATGACAGCAGAGAAACCCCCAGCCCTCACACACACACACACACACACACACATACACACACACACACACACACACACACACACACACACACACACACACACACACACACACCGCTCGCTGGTGCAGTGGTAACGCTCTCGCCTGCCAACTGGTGGACGGGAGTTCGCGCCTCGCTCAGGTTGCGAAAAGTTTCACTGACGAAGTGGGTGGTTACTGTCCCCCTTGAGCAAGGGGACGGGTGTGTGGGTGTGTGAAGGTCACAGCCTTGCCCTTAGATCGGACTATATGAGCTCTCAGCTCCCTTCCGGGAGGGTAAAAGCTGACGATCACGACCATCAAGTGATCCTGACCAACCCGGTGAATTACACACGCACACACACACACACACACACACACGCACACACACACACAAAGCCACAACCCTACCCACCAACACACACGTTCACCCTCGTGACTCACACACACACACACACACACACACACACACACACACACACACACACTTTACTGTTCTACCAGAAGACCCGCACACACACACACACACACACACACACACACACACACACACACACACACACACCCGCCGACATGTCGTAAAAATACCCCCGCTAATACCAATACACTAGTCCTGTATGAGACAGCCCTAGCATGTATTCAGTATGGAAGGTGGGTGTTAGCGCCGAAGTGGTGACATGTAGAGGTGTGCGGTACGTAGGAGGACTACTGGGCCTTGAAAGCAGGCTGTGAAGCCTATGCCCAGAGTCGGTCACATAAAACACACACACACACACACACACACACACACACACACACACACACACACACACACACACACACACACACACACCTGCAACACCCACCACACCCACACCTACAACCCCACCCACCCACACATGTTCACCCTCATGACTGACACACACACACACACACACACACACACACACACACACACTCACCTTGGGCTGCAGTTCGTAGTCAAGGTGTGCAGCGAGAGTGATGAGTCCCGTGCGTTGGTGTATGGTGAATAATCCGTCCCTGTTGCCCCCAGTGATGCTGTACCTCACCGGCGTGCCTGGGGGTGCAGGCGAGGTACGAGGTGAGGCAGCAGGTGAGGCAGGAGGTTAGTATAGGAAGCAGAGTAGGACAGGCAGCAGGACAGGTCAGAACAGAATAAATACAGAACGGAAAGAATACATGAAGGCAAGTCAAAGGGTTAGGCAAGAGGTCAGGCACGAGATTAGTATGAAAAGTAAGGTAGAATAGGCAGTAGGACAGGGAAGAATGAAATTTAAAAAAGACGGGGAAAAAGGTGAAGGCAAGTCAAAGGGTTAGGCAGGAGGTTAGCATAGGAAGTAGGGAATGATAGACAGCAGGAGAGGGCAGAATAGAATAAAAAAAAAAAACAAGGAGAGAATACGTGAAGGTAAGTGAAGGGGTTAGGCACAGAGATAGGCACGAGATTAGCACAGGAAGCAGGGTAGGATAGGCAGGAGGACAGGACAGAATAGAATAAAAAAAAAAAAGGGACGGAGAGAATAGGCGAAGGCAAGTCAGGGGGTATGGTATGAGATTACAGCAGGAAGCATGATGGGGTGGGAAGCACAGGACAGGATGGGATAAAGAGGAAGGATAGAAAGGGTGAATAGTACGTCCCTGTTTGCTACCAGTGATGCCTGACCTCTGGCTAGGAATTTAGGATAGACAACAGGATAGGACGGCCAGCAGGATGGAATAGGAGAGAGGACAGAAGAGGACAGGATAGGGTAATATAATAGGGCAGGACAGGACAACAGAAAAATATAATAGGGCAGGACAGGACAGGATAGGAAAATATAACAGGGCAGGACAGGATAGGATAGGAAAATATAACAAGGCAGGACAGGACAGAATAGAGTAATATAACAGGGCAGGACAGGACAGGACAAACAGCAAGACAGGACAATACATGACAGGACGGGGCGGGAAAGCAAGACACTCCACGACACTCACGATATCAACATAAATCACTCTCTAGGCCCGTAACATTAAAAGCAACTACTACCACTACTGCTGCTGCTACTACTGCTGCTGCTGCTGCTGCTGCTGCTGCTGCTGCTGCTGCTGCTACTACTACTACTACTACTACAACTACTACTACTGGTACTACAGCATTAATAACATTAACTACTACTACTACTACAACTACTACTACTACTACTGGTACTACAGTATTAATAACAATTACTACTACAACTACTACTACTACTACTGGTACTACAGTATTAATAACAATTACTACTACAACTACTACTACTACTACTACTACTACAACAACAACTACTACTACTACAGCTACTACAGTATTAATAACAATAATAATAATAAATACAACCTGTACAGGCATCACTCAGCGCAACACTTTTTATCACTAGGGCCTCTCTCTCTCTCTCTCTCTCTCTCTCTCTCTCTCTCTCTCTAAAAAAAAAAAAAAAAAAAAAAAAAATCCGACAAACGATGGAATTACAAGTTTTACACTTCTAAATGATTCCTCTTTATTTGCATGGGCGTACGTGTGTGTGTGTGTGTGTGTGTGTGTGTGTGTGTGTGTGTGTGTGTGTGTGTGTGTGTGTGTGTGTGTGTGTGTGTGTGTGTGTGTGTGTGTGTGTGTGTGTGTGTTAATCCTTTTAATTCTCTGCATTTTGTCTTCATCACATTCAATGTTTTTACTGTACCACTTTAATATCCAACTGATTGTCTGTCTGCCTGTCTGTCTCCACTCACCCACATATACCCGTATATTCCTTTTTTTAACCATTTCTGTGTCGACTGAGAACCAGATGATCTTTTCTAATTCAAGTACCGTACTGTTTGTCTGTCTCTATATGCACTAATCATGCCCTCTTAATTCTCTGTCTCACTGCTTGCCTGTCTGTCTCTCATCCTGTCTATATCTCGTGAGTCCTCTGCAATCTCCCTTTTTCTCTCAGCTCGTGTGGCTCTCTCTCTTAATCCTTTCCTATCTCTTTCTTCTTTCTAGCTCACTTTACTTTCTGCTTGGTTGTTTGCGTGTTTATTTTATATAATGATTTTCTATTTGCCTCCACTTATGCTGTCTTTCTACCTATTAGAGGGACAGCACACGTGTCAGTTTGGGGACAAAGCTGGAGAGGCGAGACTGAGATGGTTTGGACATGTGCGGAGGAGGGATGAGGAGTATGTCGGGAGGAGGATGCTGGAAATGGAGTTACCAGGCAGGAGAAAGAGAGGAAGGCCAAAGAGAAGGTTTATGGATGTAGTGAAGGAGGACATGCGGGTGGTAGGTGTAAGAGAAGAAGATGCAGAAGACAGAGTAAGATGGAGACGGGTCATCCGCTGTGGCCACCCCTAAGGGCAGAGCCGAAAGGAGAAGAAGATGCTGTCTTTCTACCTCTCCAGCTATCAGTCTGTGTGTCTGTATCCAGGTCAGAATACTTGTCCTCTGCTGTCTGTCCTCCATGTTTTATTCAAGTATTTATTTTTTCCTGTTTGTCTCAGTCTACCCGTCTTTGCGCGTCTGTCTGTCTCTGTGATTGCTTAAGGCTGTACGCTTCTGTGTTTGTTTAGCTTTCTGTCTGCATATTTGGCTTTTTTCTTTCTGTTGTGCTTATTCATCAGATTGACTCTCTCTCTCTCTCTCTCTCTCTCTCTCTCTCTCTCTCTCACTCACACACACACACACACACACACACACACACAGGCATATTTTCTCTCATTCCTTGCATCTCCCTCTCTCTCTCTCTCTCTCTCTCTCTCTCTCTCTCTCTCTCTCTCACACACACACACACACCACAAAAAACAAGGCAATTTCCAGCCTGCCAACTATTGCTGTCCAGATATTATACAGGACATGCTAGTTTTTACACACAACTGCTGGTGTTGCTGTACATACACACGCTTTGATGTCAGAACGTGTGTGTGTGTGTGTGTGTGTGTGTGTGTGTGTGTGTGTGTGTGTTTGCATGTATGTATGTACGTGTTTTGATAAATGCTGTGTGGGGTTGGTGTAGATAGCTGACAGTGTCAGGAGGAGGGGAACGAAAAACATCTATATATTACTCCAGGCATGAGTGGAAGGGAAGGGAGGGTAAATGCTGGAATTAGTGGTGGGACAGGGTATTTATGTACTGGGGTAAAATGATGCATAGCCGCCTGAAAAATGGAAGGATTTGAGGAAGAATACAAGGGAGGAGGAAAAGGAGAACCATTGGTGAAAGGAAGAAGTGATGGTGATGAACTGCATGAGAGAGGAGAGGAAAAATTATGAGCCTGAGAGAGAGAGAGAGAGAGAGAGAGAGAGAGAGAGAGGGGGGGCAATGGGAAGAGAAAAGAGATAATGAAGGTTGTTGTTTACATGGCAGAGAAAATACAATTTATTCGTGTTATGCTGTTATTAAACTGTTATCCTGTTATAGTGTTATGCTGTGTTATAGTGTTATGCTGTGTTATAGTGTTATGCTGTTATTATATAATGTTATGCTGTTATTAAAATGTTATCCTGTTATAGTGTTATGCTGTGTTATTACAGTGTTATGCTGTTATTATATAGCTTTATGCTGTTATGATAGTGTTATGCTGTGTTATTATAGTGTTATGCTGTTATTATAGTGTTATGCTGTGTTATTATAGTGTTATGCTGTTATGATAGTGTTATGCTGTGTTATTATAGTGTTATGCTGTGTTATTATAGTGTTATGCTGTGTTATTATAGTGTTATGCTGTTATTATAGTGTTATGCTGTGTTATTATAGTGTTATGCTGTTATTATAGTGTTATGCTGTTATTATAGTGTTATGCTGTTATTATAGTGTTATTCAGTGTTATTATAGTGTTATGCAGTGTTATTATAGTGTTATGCTGTGTTATTATAGTGTTATGCTGTGTTATTATAGTGTTATGCTGTGTTATTATAGTGTTATGCTGTTATTATAGTGTTATGCTGTGTTATTATAGTGTTATGCTGTGTTATTATAGTGTTATGCTGTTATTATAGTGTTATGCTGTGTTATTATAGTGTTATGCTGTTATTATAGTGTTATGCTGTGTTATAATAGTGTTATGCTGTGTTATTATAGTGTTATGCTGTTATTATAGTGTTATGCTGTGTTATTATAGTGTTATGCTGTTATTATAGTGTTATGCTGTTATTATAGTGTTATGCTGTGTTATTATAGTGTTATGCTGTGTTATTATAGTGTTATGCTGTTATTATAGTGTTATGCTGTTATTATAGTGTTATGCTGTGTTATTATAGTGTTATGCTGTTATTATAGTGTTATGCTGTTATTATAGTGTTATGCTGTGTTATTATAGTGTTATGCTGTGTTATTATAGTGTTATGCTGTGTTATTATAGTGTTATGCTGTGTTATTATAGTGTTATGCTGTTATTATAGTGTTATGCTGTGTTATTATAGTGTTATGCTGTGTTATTATAGTGTTATGCTGTTATTATAGTGTTATGCTGTTATTATAGTGTTATGCTGTTATTATAGTG
>NC_136973.1:17449011-17486511 GCF_032717465.1 Coenobita brevimanus
AGACGCACTCGAACATAATAACGTGAAGTATTTTCTTGCGTCACTCAGTCTCAGCATTAATCTTTGACATGCATTTCGAAAAAAATAAATAAATAAAGGAATTACATTAACTGCTTTGTATTCAGCGGCGAATATTTACACGTTGGTCCTAAAAACTGTATATGCTGCTTCTCACTGTTTTTCTATAGTCTGCTCATTTCAGTTTGGCCTAAAATTGCCATCTCTCCATCTTGAATGCTGAGCTATAACACTGGAGTATGGTGCCAGTCACGAAGTGCTATGGAAAGCATGCAAGGACGAAAATCTGGGCCAAGGTAAAGTGAATGAATTATAGCATCACGTACGTATGGCTATATTTCCAGTATAAAACAAGGCTGATTAGAAAGGACACACACACACACACACACACACACACACACACACACAATCACTGCACTCCTGTACGATACTAACACTTTCAGTCCAACCAAAATTCCTGAGTTAAAAAAAAAAAAAATAATAGTATAATCTCTGTTGCTCTCAATAATTGTCAAACTTGCCCCAGCACCAAATCCCTGTGAAAATGCAGTGAGCCTGAGAACCCGAGCCGCTGTGGGATTAAAGAAAAGTTTAGCAGTGTTGTTGGTAAGCTGGGGTGGTGCTGGATGTTATAGTCTCCCCTCCACATGCTTCTCTTAATTATTGTTTTGTTTCTACGTCTATTCTGTCTATTCCCAGACGCCTTAATCCTGTAAGGGATGGCTACAGATATATCTCATCCACTTTGTCTTGTCCTCTGCGATTAGACTGCCCTCCCTGCAACTCACACCCCCCTCTCTCATATATTTCTCCATCGCTCCATCTCATCCTCGGTTGCCCCCTCCTCTCCCCTTCCACCTCATTCACATGCACTCCTCTGGTCTGTCTGTCATTCCCCATCCTCTCCACATGGCTAAACCATCTCAAAGTAGGTTTTTTCAAGTCATTCACATCCACATCAACACCACAACACAACTCTACTTCCTCATTTGTCTGTCTGCTTCCTTATTTGTCTATTTACTAATGTTTATTCCATTTTCCTAGGCGATATAAGCCACGTCCACTGATGTATCATTACCCAATCGCATGGTGTGTTCACAACAGCAGATAATTTGAGGGTAATTTTTTCAGACAATTTTAGTTTCTAGTGAAGATAAACATCCATCCTATCCAACCTTTTCATCGATTACCATCATTACATATATTCACTGAACCAATATATAAAGCGTAGAAGCATCGGATGTGTTTGTGTTAGGTAGGAGTGAAAAAACGAAAACACACATTTTTCTTCACACCTCTCCCATGGCAGTCGGCGAGGGCAGAAAATCTAAGGGATACCAACAGACTTTATATTTATCACTCCGACTCTGAATAATCACTTCCGATCCCTTTTCAGCCATATATTATCAATGTGGACAAAATTGATCACGAAAGTTAGTAAATTAAATTGATAAAGGGGAAGTTTCTGAGCAAATGCAACCAAAACCATGTAAAACATACCTAAGAATTTTGGTTCAAGTAAGCATAGGCTGTGAATAGATATTTTTGCATAAGTGGGAGGGCCTTACCTGACTGAAAAGTGAATAAATTTTGTGACCGTGCCTGTCTATCTATTCATCTTGTGTGTCTTTTTGTCTTACTGTCTGTCTGCCTGTCTGATTGTCTTTTTCTGTCTGTCTGTCTGTCTGTCTCTCGTATGTGTTCATGTCTGTCTGTCTGTCTGTCTCTAGTATGTGTTCATGTCTGTCTGTCTGTCTGTCTCTAGTATGTGTTTAAGTCTATCTGTCTGCTTGTCTCTTTCTCTCTCTCTCTCTCTCTCTCTCTCTCTCTCTCTCTCTCTCTCTCTCTCTCTATTAGTAGCGCCACCCCTCGCCGTACAACCCGACTACCATCTTTCTGTTTGTTGTTAAGAAAGATTGAGAAGAGAAAAAAGGTCACCACAGTACGCTGACCTTTACCTGAACAAATGGACTATCCCATATTTTACCTATACTCTTCTCACCCTAACTTGGCTTAAAATTGCCATCCCTCCATCTTGAATGCTGAGTTCCTATAGATTAACACTAGAATACGATGCTAGTCACGAGGAGGTGCTATGGAGAGGATGTAGAACAGCAGCATTATATTCTGCCTCTGAGCTACATGATAAACCTGAAAAAAGACGAAAATCTGAGCCAAGTTAAAAAAAACTGTAGTCAGATGTCGATGCGAGATAATCAAAGGATTTTTATTCGTCAGGTACTGAGGAACCTAATGCCTCGCGTCCGAAAAAGTTTGGTGAGCGACAGACGGACAGGGTCGACCTTAAAAATGCTTGTGTAGCTAAAAATATCAGAGTAATTTTAGTTAGAATACTATGAGCCTAATACTCCCCCTTCCGCTCTCTCTCTCTCTATCTCTCTCTCTCTCTCTCTCTCTCTCACACACACACACACACACACACACACATTATAATACGTTCCCTGAATCAAAGAGTAAAAAATTGCTAATGCTACACTATATTACCCTCGTGATGTACTGTATGTAACTTGGTCTGTTAAGCATTTTATATTCTTAGCAAATTCTCTCTCTCTCTCTCTCTCTCTCTCTCTCTCTCTCTCTCTCACACACACACAAACACACACACACACATATACACTAGTTAACCTATTTCGTTAGCATATCCTTGTCATCCCCTGCTTCTCTCTCTCTCTCTCTCTCTCTCACTCACACACACACACACACACACACATATAGACTAGTTAACCTATTTCGTTAGCATATCGTTGTCATCCTCTCTCTCTCTCTCTCTCTCTCTCTCTCTCTCTCTCTCTCTCTCTCTCTCTCTCTCTTAGTCCTTTCGTTAGCATATCCTTGCCATCCCCTGCTTCTCTCTCTCTCTCTCTCTCTCTCTCTCTTAGTCCTTTCGTTAGTATATCCTTGTCATCCCCGGGTTCTCTCTCTCTCTCTCTCTCTCACCACGTACCGTCTTGGTGTGCCGCGTGCACCTGCAGCAGCTTAAGGTTGGGTGGTGCATCTTCAGCCAGCAGGAGGCAATAACGGGGCTCTGAGAACTGTAGTGGCCCCCCTGCACCAGACACCAGGCGAGTGGCTGTGGGGCAGAAACGGAGAGTTAGAGAAACGGACACACAGATGGTTACACAGATGGAAGAGCGATACACTGGTAAGGGTGGACACAGGTGGCTGAGTGGGAGAGAGACAGAGCCAGATAAACGATTTACAGATGGTTACACAGATGGAAAAGCGACACAAAGGTAAGGGTGAAGACAGGTGGCTGAGGGGTTGAGGGACTGAGAGTTAGATAAACGCACATACAGATGGTTACACAGATGGAAGAGCGACACATTGGTAAGGGTGATGACAGGTGGCTGAGGGGGAGAGAGACTGAGAGTTAGGCAAACGAATATACAGATGGTTACACAGATGGATGAGCGACACATAGGTAAGGGTATAGACAGGTGGCTGTGGGGGAGATGGAAAGACGCAATGATGACTGGAAAGTTAGGTTGATGGAGGGAGAATACATAAGCAGGGTGACGACAGGTGGCTGAGGGAGAAACAGAAAGACGCTTAGAGGGATGGTCACATAGATGGAAAGATATAATATAAGTACATTGATACATGGGTACATATAAAGAGACATACCTAATTCTAGAGGCCCTCCCCCTTCACCCACTTGACAATTAACTGCGGGGAGAGACTAGGAGTGTACATGCACTCATGCACAGATAGACAGATAAATATAGACGGATAGACATAGATAGGTAGATAAGCTCACTGTTACATCTGTATCTCTTTACTATCGCCTCACAAAGAATCACTGCTCTTCTGAACTGTTTGCTTGCGTTCCCCGTCCATTTAAGCGGGCACGTAGCACCCGTCTGGCAACAAACTCTCATCTCTTCTCTGCCCGACTCACTAATGCACAAGAAAACCGTAACTCCCAGTCATTCATATATGCAACAGATCAACTCTGGAACTGTCTTCCTCTGTAATTCCTACTCCCAATGACCTCCAGAGTTTAAAATGCAGTGTGTCCAGGCATCTCGAAATGAATGGATCTTGAATCTGGGTCTCCCTCCCTCCCTCCCTCTCTCTCTCTCTCTCTCTCTCTCTCTCTCTCTCTCTAAAAATCCATCCCTACATGAAGTAACAAACGGATGGGGATAGTACAATAATTTGAATTCCATTAAATTAGACTCTACTGATCTACCGTAAGACTCACCGACTTGTAAAAACACCACCACTAATACCAATACACCAGTCCTGTGTGTATTCAGTATGGACGGTGGGTGTTGGCGTCAAAGTGGTAACATGTGAAGGTGTGCAATAAGCAGGAGGACTACCAGGCCTTAGGGAACTCTTTCCTTTGCTGATTAATATTCCTAAGCGTGATATGGGATGCTTTGTATGTTTCTCTCTTCATATATATATTTCATGATGGTGGTGGTGGTGGTGGTGGTGATGGTGATGATGATGATGAGGGTGATGATGATGATGATGATGATGATGACGATAACGATGATGTGATGATGATAATGATGATGACTATGATGATGATGATATACCCAGAGTCAGACACATTAAAAATACGAAAAACACGCAGGACACAATGTTTTAATAAATGAATTAAGTAAGAGGTTAACCAAAAAAATAAAGTGCAAGTAAGTAGGGGTAATTGAGGTTATTGATCATGTGGGTAATTATCCAGTGGGGGTAATTGCAGTTGATTAATGACGGAAGGCAGTTAGCTTGTTATTACAGTATGCTTGTTAGATAGGGACAAGGATAACTTCACCTGATATTTAACTTACTGGAATTCTTCCTTGCCTTTGCTGGTTAATATTTACATGGAAGCTATGATGGGGTTTATATGTTTCTATGTACATAGAGAATTCTTTAATAATGATAATATTAATGAAAATAATAATAATAATAATAATAATAATAACAATAAATAATAATAATAATAATAATGATAATAATAATAATAATAATAATAATAATAATACAAATAATAATAATGATAATAATAAAAATAATAATTATTATAAATAACACCTATACTACTATTACTACTACTATTACTACCACTACTACTACCACTACTACTACTACTACTACTACCACTACTACTGCTACTACTACTAACAATAATAATAAAAATAATAATAATAATAATAATAATAATATAACAACAACAACAAGAACAAGAAGAAGAACTAGAAGAAGAAGAATAACTAGAATAATAATAACTAGAATGGCACTCAGTAGAATGCATACTCCTACCAAGGCCCAACATGCAGTGCCTTTTAATTCCATAAAGTCTAATCCAATATCAAACTCATAACCCTGTGAGTTGTAACACCATAAATTTAAACTACCCATAACTCTTAATCATAATTTTTAACTCACTGTATCAGCCAACAAAACAGTGCACATCATTTCATAACCTGCATTATGGAAGAATAATAGGTTGATACAAAAGAGAAACAAATGTGCACTAAAAATATCATTTATTCACAACATCAACAAACATCATTTATTCAATTCATTAATAAAACACTAAACAGAGTCAAACTTACACTAAATTAACAAGTGTGTTCTCTGTGAATCTTCAACTGCAAATGAATGTGATCTGATTTCAGCTCTGCTTGTATAACAGATACAAATTCTGATGTCAGCATCCAGGTCAGCAGTTTTTCCTTTGTCACTATTGTGAAATACAGCTATTGTGAAATGCAGCTATTGCAAAATGTGTCTATTACAGCTACTGCGAAATGCAGCTATTGGGCAATACAAATATGACATAATCCTCAACTTTGTTATTAGGTACAGCTCTGCAAGTTTATAGCCCTATTTGTTCCTGTACGGCAGCTGGAAAAAGACTACCCCCCTATAAAAACACATTCAAATCCTCTGGATCCGGAATTGTATATGGATCCGCGCCAAACTGTACACATTCGTAGATACCAACATCCTAAATACGCCTGATTTTTTCCAACAAGATCCATGCAATATTCACTGAAAAATTTACGAAAATGTCGAAAAAAGCCCTGTCTCGCAATGTTAAACAGGTGAAAAAAAAAAAAAAAAAAAAAAAACTGGATCCGCACCTTTATCCGGATCCGCACCAAAATATAATGGAGACTATTCTGGGCCAGGAGCCTCTGTGGTACAGTGGTAAAGTGTGCGTGTTCGTGCACTGAAGAATGAGGGTTCGTGCCCCACCAGGGTAATAAACTTTGGGAGCATTCTTCTGCCCACGTATTGCATTGGCGGACGTCAGGGGTGCTGTGGTTGAACCAGTGTCGCATACTATAAAGTATGCTTGCACCCAGTCGGCTTGCGTGGACCGATTACACTTGGTTCACAGACTACACACACATCCAAAGCCACTCCAACACTACAATACACTTACAAGCACTTCTTACCCTACATACAATCTCCTACCAGACAGCCTAAGCCACTTGGTAGAGATACATTGGCTGTATCGTCCCGACTTCGGTTGGAATGGGCCGGTCCTGCAGTGGACACTCAAACGGCTGATGATGATGAGATAAGATTCTGGGCCAAGGCCCATTCTTCTACCAAGTTTCGTGGAAATCCGTCCAGTGGTTTTTGTGTAATCTTGCTAACAAACAAACAAACAAACAGACAAGGGTGAAAATATAACTTCCTTGGCGGAGGTAAATAAGAAGAAAAAGAATAACAAATAAAAATAATAACAAAACTAACCTGAACACTATGGTAGAAAAGACCTTAGTAAAATACTTGACATTCTCACAATCACTCCCAGGCCAACAAGTCAACAAAACCCCTGACCCAGCCTGACCTCTGGCGGTAACAAATGACCCCATCGCAGCCAGTGACCTGATTTCATTGACTGGCCCAGGTTTATTGCTTTTTCATTGACCTCTGAACACACTTTTTTTAATTAAGCTTTTTTTGTGTGTCATGCAGTCAGAGAGCTGCCCCACCTCAATTTCTCTCTCTCTCTCTCTCTCTCTCTCTCTCTGTATGTGCGTGTGTGTAATCTCAGGCCACACAACTGCTTTCAGTCTGTCAATCACTGTTATAGCAGCATTAATGAGGTCTGATATACTCCCTCATTACCTATTACACCACACCTCACCCACCTCTATGCCCCAGGGGGTGTGGGGGGAAGAGGAGGAGGGGTTGGGGCAGGGTTGGCATTGATTAACCCTTGTAAGGTAACCTGGGGTCTATTGGACCCCACACAATTTTTCTTAAGTGTTTTTCATATATTACTATAAGGTCTTGGGACCTGGTTTTCCCTCTACTGTACCTTCCTGACTAGTAGACTAGTCTCGGGAGGTGATGGGGTCAGTTCGGGATCTGGCTCTATTTTCATGCTAAAGGGCCTTTGGGGTCCAGTGGACCCCAGGTTACCTAACCTGTGATTCTTTTTCACTATATATATCTTCCATACCAAAATTATTTATTATGACATGTGCTTCTCTTTCTTCTTACAGATACATTGGCCATTGGTCTACAGCAGGCATTGATAGAAAACTGATGGAACATATCAGTTTTGGTATGGCAGCCACTAATTTCAGTTGGTATAAAATTTGTCAATGTTTTTCATTTCAATTTTCCTTACAATATTTCGTCACTTGTATTTTCATACATTTTTGCACCAAATTGAAGGAAAAGGGCTACAGAAATTGTGTACAAGTGATTGTTTGAATAAAGGTGTTGTAAGTATTTTTGGTGATTTTCTAAAGATTGGGGTCTGGCAGACCCCGGGTTACCTGATATGTTATTGGAGTTGTAGGGTTACCTTACCATGGTTAAATCAAACTGATTTAATCATGTGATTAAATCATTGATTATTTTGCTAAAAAAAATCATTTTTATTTTAATTTTTTTTTAATCTAAAAGTTAACAAAAATAAAATCTGAAGGTTTATAAAAGTTGTGTAACACTTTGTGTTGGCATTCATTTATTCAGATAGTGAAGCATTAAGTTAGCAGATTCTGGAGAATGGTGCCATTAGAAATTGCTACATTGTATGACAGAAAATATATTTTTACATTTGTGTAACTAAGTATTGAAATTATTTGTACATCTGAAATAATGAGCCAAAAAGCAAAACTTGGAAATATATCAATATTTTGTAGCTAATACGATGACTAGTGTAGTTCAGGTCAATACTTTCTCCAATTTCTCAGGAGTTTGTCCTAACTTTGCAGTCTATATTTCAAAAACCCAAGCCATAAGACTAGGTAGGCTATGCTTGGTCACTTAAGGCCATGTCATGTTAACATCAGCTTAAGATTTTTCTGTGTGGTAACATATTCGGCTTTGGAATATGCTGTCTGTATTACCACTGGCAACTCAGCCTTAACCAGTAGTATACAGACAGCACTTGGACAGCTGTGTATCTGGATGCTGGGCAGTGGCTTTCAGCCTGAACCATCAGTGGATATACAGGACATGAAGTGTACAGTATTCAGTATACTGCTTTCGAAATACTACCTATATAATACACTGGAAAATCAAATAAATAAATAAAAAAAATTAAATAAATCGAACAAATATAAAAATTATATATTTTCATTTTTCGATTTAAAAAAATAAAGAAATCACCAACCCTGGGTTGGGGAGAGGAGGAGGGGTTGGGGTGAGGAGGAAGGATAGGGGGAGAGAAGAAGGGGATGGGGACAGGAGGAGGGGTTGGGGAGAGGAGGAGAGGTTGGGGAGAGGAGGAGAGGTTGGGGAGAGGAGGAGGGGTTGGGGAGAGGAGGAGAGGTTGGGGAGAGGAGGAGAGGTTGGGGAGAGGAGGAGCGGTCGGGCAGAGAAGGAGGGGTTGGGGAGAGGAGGAGAGGTTGGGGAGAGGAGGAGAGGTTGGGGAGAGGAGGAGGGGTTGGGGAGAGGAGGAGGGGTTGGGGAGAGAAGGAGGGGTTGGGGAGAGGAGGAGCGGTTGGGGAGAGAAGGAGGGGTTGGGGAGAAAAAGAGGGGTTCGGAGAAAAGGAGGGGTTGGGGAGAAGAGGAGGGGTTGGGGAAAGGAGGAGGGGCTGGGGAAAGGAGGAGGGGCTGGGAAGAGGAGGGGTTGGGGAAAGAAAGAGGGGTTGGGGAGAGGAGGAGGGGTTGGGAGAGAGGAGGAGGGGTGGGGGAGAGGAGGGGTTCGGCGATAGAGAAGGGGAAGGGGGGAGGGACGGGGAAGGGGGAGGGAAGGGGAGGGGGAGAGGAGGTGGGGGAGGGGGCGAGGGAAGGATAGAGGGTGGAAATAGGAAATACTGAGATAGGGAATAGTGGAGGAGGGGGATGTGCTTCTACTGTACAAACATAACTCTTGTCCTTAATTTAACTTTTTATATCATGCATACATTTGAGTCTTAAATTCTGACAAACTGAGAAAAATAATTGGAAAATTCTATGGCTTACGGTGGTGTGGTCATCGTCATTGTCATCACCATCATCACCGTCATCATCATATTTTCTTTCTCCTAACCACCACCATCATCATGATCATCATCATCATCACCACCATCACCACCACCACCACCATCATCATCATCACTCAGCGTTGCACAAACACCACTCTCTCTTTATCCACGCTGTGTTGGAACTAAGCATTTTTACCGGAGACCTACACTGCTGCTGAGCTAACACACACACACACACACACACACAGGGGGAGGGTTTTCGCTTCAAACTACAGGGAATTACATTTTAAAGTGGGACATTCCAGAGAAATGCACTCCAAGTCTGCAGTCAGAGAGAGAGAGAGAGAGAGAGAGAGAGAAAGAGAGAGAGGGGGGGGGGTCGCTTCAAACTACAAGGAATTACATTTTAAAGTGGGACATTCCAGAGAAATGCACTCCAAGTCTGCAGTCAATCCGAGAGAGAGAGAGAGAGAGAGAGAGAGAGAGAGAGTCAACATTGAGAGGGTTGTGCCTGCACTGTGGTAAATCAAGAATGAGAGAGAGAGAGAGAGAGAGAGAGAGAGAGAGAATGGGGGGGAGAAAAATGAGGCTTACATACTGTATATGTATACCGGTAATACATTGCTCTTTATGACTTTTTTTATTTATTCATTTATTTATCTATTTTTTTATGTTGTACTTCTCAGTCTTAGCCCAAAATCCGCCCAAAGAGCTGATTTGTATATATATATATATATATATATATATATATATATATATATATATATATATATATATATTATTAAAATAGTCAATTTAAACACGATCGATTAATTCGAAAAAGATTATAAAGAAAATATTATTTGAATAGAAATGTCAGGACTCCATATTATAATAATACAAATCATAACATATAGCATGATAGATAGGTATAGGAATTTACATTATCATAATACAACTCATAATAGATAGCACAATAGATAGGAACACCAGTCAAGGTAGGTGTGGGAAAAGGAAATGAGTTTGCAAGCTTTTAGTGAAGGAATGCTAGAAGTGCACCGGAAATGCTACATACACACAGACATACAGGCTTCTAGAAACTTCACACACGGCCATTACACGTGACACTAGCCCTCGTAGAGAAGGATGGAAGTTACAGAGGCAGAAAGGGGCTAGCCATACAACCGAGAGGTTGTGGAGTGAGGAAGAGAGAAGAGGGGTCCGACGAGACTTAGCTAGTAAATTACGTTCCTGTGTAATACATACACTGCTCAACTTAAACTTTTCCTTGAAGATAATAAACTACGATCAACACCCTGTATCCATCTTTAACTTCTCCTGTCTTCGACTACACGATAACTAAAACCAAATTTCAAGATTACATATATGGTCAAGATACCACATAACATAGTTGGTGGCAGTAACGAACGACCCGACGCCTTCAAACCATCACTTCTACAATCAATTAAACACAATCGAGTATACAATAAGAAGGACGAGTGGAGTGAGGAATAACAAAACAAGCAGGTACACAGCAACAACCATCTGACCCCCACCGCTCTCTCGAACCGCCGCCTACCTCCACCAAGCTGACGCAGGAGTGCAGGAGGTCAAGGCGACGGCAGCAAATACCAAGCCCACATTCACAACTCATCTTACTCACCTTTCTTCACTCAGGTTGCTCACCGCTACTTAGTTACTCACCAAAGCTACCAGAGGGTGGGAAGTTGACATCACTGTGCGTGTTTGCTGAGACGCCGCCACGTCAATCAACGTGTGTCTGACACCACACACCTCTCACCCACTGCTCATTACTCATCCTTATTCACACATTCCTACTCATACTCATTTATTTCCAACAGCTATTGAGTGGGATTTCGATGTGTATGGTGAGGTTCGACTATGATTAAACCTGTTGTGCACTACAATCAACACTGAGATCACCAAGCCCTGAAAATTCCGGAAGTAATATCATTTATCGACACAGCCCTAGAATTACCGAGAGTGAGATATTCTATCAACACTGCACTTACCGTCCGAGGCTGACATTAAGTGAAGATTTAATTACAGAAAAATGTGAGAAATGAACTGTTAAAATTATTATATAGCCCGAAAAAGTAGATATTTTAGTAGTGGTGGTAGTAGTAGAACTAGCAGTTGTTGTTGTTGTAATAGAAGTAGTACTTGTAGTAGTAGTAGTAGTAGTTGTAGTAGTAGTAGTAGCAGTAGTTGTTGTAGTAGTAGTAGTAGTAGTAGTATGCCTTGAACCATCTTTGGTGGAGGAGGCATTATGTGATTGTTTTGTCCGTCCATGCGTGCACTGGTCCACGCATCAGTAACACTGTTGTGGCGCGATATCTCCTGAACCCATCCACGGATTTCCACGAAACACTTGTCAGTGATCCAGTATGAAGAGACGATGGACTGATTAGGTCAGCAACGTCAGGGGTCTAGGTCATATGGGGTCGACTTAATTTATCCTTGTGAACGCTATATCCCTTGAACCCCTCGACGGATTTCCACCAAACTTTTGTTAGTAATACAGTATGAAGGGACGATGGACTGAATCGGTAGAGAGGTGGCCAGTTCTAATGGACCCTGATTCGAATCCCCGCTGGGAAGGGAACAGTTTTAAGATACGAATTTCATAAAAGCAGACTTTACTGATCTACCGAAAGTCCCGCCGAGATGTAAAAGTATCACCGCTAATACCGATACACTAGTCCTGTATGAGGCAGCCCAATATGGACTGTGGGTGTTAGCGCTAAAGTGGAGGTGTATGGTATGCAGAACTACTGGGTCTTGGGAGTAGGCTGTGAAGCTTATGCCCAGATTCGGACACATAAAAAAAAAAAAAAGAAAAGAAAAGAAAAGAAATCTTTAGTGTTATTTCAACCCACAATGAACCCTGTCATGGGGGTTGTATGGTGAGTCTGTGTGCAGGGCTTGGCAGAGGCATACCGAGTGACGCTTTGCACAGACAGCTCGGGGCCTGAGTTCTCGGCATTTCATTAGTAGTAGTAGTAGTAGTAGTAGTAGTAATAGTGGTGGTAGTAGTAGTAGCAGCAGTAGTAGTAGTAGTAGTAGCAGTAGTAGTAGTAGTAGCAGTAGTAGTAGTAGTAGCAGTAGTAGTAGTAGTAGTAGGAGCCAGCCCTAGCATGTATTCAATATGGATGGTGGGTGTTAGCGCCGAAGTGGTGACATGTGGAGGTGTAGGAGGGCTACTGGGCCTTGGGATAGGTCACTGCCCCCGAGAAATAGGCTCTGAAGCCATTGCCCAGAGTCGGACACGTAAAAAAAAAAAAAAAAGTAGTAGTAGTAGTAGTAGTAATAGTGGCAGCGCTAGTAGTAGTAGTAGCAGTAGTCAATCAATCAATCAATCAATCGTCTTTATTTCGTATCTCGTGATACATAAAATATAATACATTTCATCATCATAAATATTATAGATACTCCTTTACAACTGAATTTAATAAAATATTTACAATAAATAAATCCTTAACAATCAGATCGAGGAGTTGATCCAATTTCATCGATTTAAAAAAAAAAAAAAAAACTAAATCCAATATATACAATTTGCATACCAACACATTCAGTATCAACTGTTATACATCTTTTTCGAAATTTACATTAACTCCACACCACTTATTTCCTCATGGTTCTGCACCCACTGAATTCTGGCATTTATAATGTCCACAGAGTTATCCAATATATCTATCTCATATTTATCATAAAAATATTTCAATAAATGAGGAACATGGTGGCCAGAGGACTGATAAAATAACCTAAAAACCGCATTATTCTTTCTACTTAGGGCTTTACAATACCTAGCTTGCACTAGGGCAACATGGTGTCTAAGTAAAAGTAGTCCTGCTGCCTTGGATATACTATGATTACTTATTAATCTTGGGACATTATATATTTTCTTAAGAGCATTCGCAAATGCACTTTCAAAGCTTCTGAATACATTGCTTTTAAGCATATCTTTCATATTCCAAATACTTAAGCCATAGTCAGGGACACAGTATGCTTTAAACAAATACAGTAACGTCTGTGCATTAACGTTCTTAAATTTTCTAATTACTGAATTAAATTTAGCATAAAATGAGTTCAATCTGAAAGAAATATCTTGATTATCAGAAAAGTTGTCTTGAATTACATGGCCTAAATATTTGTATTCATTTACCACTTCATAACAATTTAAATAACGGATACCTTGTGCCTGTTTCTTATTATGTTGAAATATAACAATTTTTGATTTATCATTGTTAATTCTTAAATTCAGACTATTAATATTCTGTTCAAATATGTCACACAAATATATAATATGCTCTTCACTATCAGCTAGTAATGCTATATCATCAGCATATGCAATTGCATTCAATCTAACAACCCCAAGGCAGCACCCACATCTGTTTCCGTCAGGGTTTTTAAAACATTATCTATGTACAGTTTAAAAAGTAAAGGAGAAAGAGCTCCTCCCTGCCTCACTCCTTTATTAATTATATGATACATTCCTTTACTCCCATTCCATGTAATTCTTGCTAACTGGTTTCTTAAATATCTCATTAAAGTTAATGTTAAGTCAGGGGGAACTCCTTTATCCAGTAAAATATGACCCAATTTAAAATGATCAACATTATCAAAGGCCTTTGATAGATCCATAAAAGCTATGTATGATTTTCTGCCTCCTTTTGTATATAACCTAATGGTTTCTTTTAATAAAAAACAAGCATCTCTTGTAGACATTCCATTACAGAAGCCAAATTGTTTGGAATAAAAAAATACTCTCTCACTTAAAATATTTAAAAAATGAAGTTCTAAAATTTTCAAAAGACAAGATGAAACCATTACTGGTCTATAGTTAGCAGAGTCCGCTGCATTACCCTTCAGATCTGTCATTATGGGAGTGATATCACCCTTTAACATTTCAACAGGTATATAACAATGAGTAAAACAACTGTTGATAAAATGTGTTAAAATTTTTAAAAACTCCACTGAAGCATGCTTTAGTAAAAAAGAATGTAATCCATCATGCCCTATACCATCATTCAATGACTTAATTAACACAGAAAGTCTTTCAACTGATATGCAGATATGAAACTTTCTTTTAATTTTCCACCTTTCTTTCAATACTGTGAGAAAGGAGTCCTCTTCATCACCACTACTAACATCTCCAACTCCTCTGAGCATTCTTCCATTAACAATGTTTATTATTTCCTTATCATTACTGGTCCCATCAACTACTTTTGATGACCTTATTTTATTACTTTGTTTCTTGATTTCTTTCCAAAAGGCTGTCATATTCTTATTTAAGAATTTTTCTTCCACAGCCTTTGATCTTTCACTCATTTCTTCCTTCTTGCACTTAGAGAGTGCTAATTTAAATTCTTTCCTACTACCAACCATCTTCATGTACTCCTTTGAATTTCTTTCTTTTCCCTTTTTCAACCATTCCATGTAGTCACAGCGTGATCTCTCATACAGTGTTTTAACATTTCTATTCCAACCAGGAATAATTCTGTATTTATTTTTTCTTATCCTCATACCCTTATATTTCTTAGTACGAGATGATAATGAAGAAATCAGTTGCTCATAAAAAATATCAAGTTCTTGTATATGCTGCTTACGTTGGCATCCAGTAACCTATCTATCTATCTATCTAGTAGTAGTAGTAGCAGTAGTAGTAGTAGTAGTAGTAGTAGTAATAGTGGCAGCACTAGTAGTAGTGGTGGTAGTAGTAGTAGTAGTAGTAGTAATAGTAGAGTAGTAGTAGTAGTAGTAGTAGCAGCAGCAGCAAAAGTAGCAGCAGCAGTAACAGTAATATTAGTATTAGTATTAGTAGAACTAGTTGTTGTTTCTGTTGTTGTTGTTGTAGCAGCAGCAGTAGTAGTTGTAGTAGTAGTAGCAGCAGCAGCAGCAGCAAAAGTAGCAGCAGCAGTAACAGTAATATTAGTATTAGTATTAGTAGAACTAGTTGTTGTTTCTGTTGTTGTTGTTGTAGCAGCAGCAGTAGTAGTTGTAGTAGCAGTAGCCCCCGGTTCATACAAAACGTGAGCCCAGTGGACTGCAGGTTGAACTGCCCTTCTCCAGCAGTCCATCCTCCTTCTTTCGGGGAGTAACAGGAATCAAGGGAGGTCTGAGTAATACCCAGCCAACGCAGCAGCTGGCTATGTTGGTGAGGCAGAATGAAGGCCAGATTTAACGTTAGAATTCACTACAGCTTAATCAATTGTTGTGAGTCGACGTAATTATCTATCTATTTGTCTGTCTGTCTGTCTGTCCACTGGTTGTATTTAACTTTCATTCGCTCGTTGTGTGTATGTATAATCTATCTGTTTATCTATTGGTTATATTTAATTTTCCTCTCTCTCTTTTTATGTATATAAAAATCTATCTATCTTTCTATCTATCTATCTATCTATATATATATGGAGCCTCTGTCGTACAGTGGTAAAATGTGCGTTTTCGTACACTGAAGAGCGAGGGTTCGCGCTCCGCCAGGGTAATAAACTTTGGGGGCATTCTTTAGGCCAAGTACTGCATTGACGGACACAAGGGGTGCTGTGATTGAACCAGTGTCGCATACTATAAAGTATGCTTGCACCCAGTCGGCTTGCGTGGACCGATTAAACTTGGTTCCAGTGCCGGATTTGAGATGTTGGAGGCCTGGGACCCGTTTTGGTGGGGGGCCCATCCCAAGCATCAAATTAGCATAGTGCTAAATGAAAATACGTTTTTAACCCTCGCACTGTTGCAACGATATGCTCGCTTGCACGATACAACTCGCTCCCGACGACCTATGATACTGTATTCAGAAATTGATGTCATTAAAGATCAGGTAAAAAACGATACTTTCTGAAAAATCTCCACATTAATTAGCCCTGAATGAAAATAACAGAGCAGTCCTGAAATACACTGAACACTTCCTAGCATATCACACAAAACAGAATAATCATGAAGCGAGAAAAAAAAAAAATCCAACTCACGCGTGCACTCACTACTCAACACTTGTATAGACTGTTCATTGAACGAACAGTTTCTAGAAATCTGATCTAGTCCAGGTGCTTTCCGCGATTATCTAATGGAAAATTCTCTTATTAAATCATCAAAATCCACTGAGCGTAGGATGTCCGACTCAGTGCTCTTGACTGTCAAATTCACAAGTCACTCCTGTGTCCTGCTTGTTCGTAGGCGATTCTCAGTCAATTTCAGCTTGAAAAAAAAAAAAAAAATACGCTCAGCACTGCAGTTGCTCACCATTACAGCCAGGTACATTCTCAGGGCTACCTCCACATTGGGGAAAATATCTAACACACGCTTATCGTGGATAAGACTGTAGAGAAATGGCTCAGCGCTTACGTCGTTTGGCTCTTCGTCAGCATAATATTGGCAAAATCAGCAAACTGGATGAGCTCTTCAGGAAATGAAGTCTCCAGATCGTTGGGATAGACATCCAGTAATTTCTTAGCTGCTCTAGACAGCTCTTCAGAGGATAGATTTGTCAGTCGTCCGAAGCAGCCAAAGCGACCTGACATTAGTTCATACGCATGCAGCCGTTGGTTAAGGGAAGCTATGAACTGATCGATGGCAGGAATGAAATCCTCTGACAGTGAAAACAAGAGATCAAATATGAACACTTGTTGGCGGCTGGCACCGGCTCCAGGGCTGCCAGATTTGAACATGGGTATATAACCAAATTCTTCAATATTCATTCCCAGATTAAGTTTTTCATTAATAATAATAATAATAATAATAATAATAATAATAATAATAATAATAATAATAATATTTTTTTTTTTTTTTTTTTTTTTTTTTTGGTTTCTCAAAAGCGCCAGTTCTTCCATAGGAAATTCACAAGCGTTCGACAGACATATACATTATTTTCACAATTACAAGAATTGTGACATCTCTCATATACAATACATACTTCATCAGTATAAAAAAAAAAAAAATTATATATATATATATATATATATATATATATATATATATATATATATATATGAAAGTGGCAATAATTAAACCCTATAATCATCCGTCATAGTACCTCTCTCCAGGTCATAGCATTTTGAAAAAAGAAAGGCTTTCAGCTGTCTCTTAAAGGATTCAACAGTAGAGAGTTGTCTTATGGACAATGGCAATCTGTTATATAATTTAGGAGCTCGATATGCAAAAGAACGATCAGAGAAAGATGACTGGTGAATGGCTCCTGGCTCATCAAGACGCAAGGAATCATCTTCACTGTGTAACATCACACCTGGGCGTGCCGATGGGAGTTTTAACAATTCAGCAAGATACTTCGGTTCACCAAACTTAAGAACCTTGAATGTAATAAGACACAGTTTAAATTCAATTCTAGCCTTTACTGGTAACCAATGCAACTCAGTCAGAAATGGGGTAGTTGAGGTTCTCGGGGGGAGACCAAAGATAAGCCGTGCTGCCCTGTTCAACACAGACTGAACTTTTGTTAGTATATTATTTGGAAGACCAACCCACGGTGAATTACAATAATCAACACGAGACAAGACCACTGCATGGACCAGTGTTACGAGACACCGTCTATTCAGGAATTTTCTCACAGAGTACAGGTTTCTGATATGCAAGTTACACCCTCTGACAACTTGATTAATATGTTCCTTGTATTTTAACTTTGAATCAAAATAAGCACCCAGATTTCGAACAGAACACACTGGATGAAGCTGTGACACACCAATGTTCAGAGCCAGGGCATTATCACTGTCATTACCAAATTTCTTAAAGAAAGATTATAATGTATTTACCCCTTGCCAATATAGGTACAGCCGACAGCAGAAGTTCGTCCCTCTTAGCGTGCGTGATACGAGCCTGTTGATCTGGTAACACTGTATGAGACAGAGTTGACAGGTACGCTTTAAATGGCTAATATTAAAGAAATGTGTTCGGAGATAAGAACACATTCCCTAATGATAATATTAATTTGTAGCAGGTGGGATAATGTTATTGTGAAATGTTTGACACTGGTGTATGAATATTCTTCGTTACGGACACAGACGCATAGGATTATTTGGACTGGACTGATGTTGCCAGCAAGTATTATATGAAATATTATAGAACGATTGCAGTCCTAAAGGTGAGGTTGCAAGAAAACACTAATTACGATGTCAGTTACACACTAAACAAACACAGAAACTGACAGTTCGTGTTTCGCCAGTATGTGGTTTAGTTTTACAAGTTAAATCACTTCCTTTTCCGACCTCTCTCCCCACCCGTCTCTTCTCTTCCTAGTCATGCTCTGCCATCATCCACGTTTTATCGTTAATGCTGAATACCGTATGTCTGTAGATAAACTGTGGGAAACAATATAAAAGTGTCAAATGAGCTTCATTTCCTCCTCCATCGCTTGAAATGTTATCCATGACTTGAATATAAATGTTAGTAACATGAATAAATCGTCACTGTGGTGGTTAGGAGACATTACTCATCACATTATATAACATTTATATAACCATCGTTAATACAGTGCTCCAAATACACTCCCTCTCCACCCCCTCGCCGTCTCCTCCCCTCCCCCTTCCACTGTCTCCATCACTTCTCCCCCCTCCCTTCCCCCCCTCTACCAGTACCCCTTGTTTCTCTCCCTCAACACCCCCAACCCTTCCCAACGATTTCATTTAACTGACTCTGCTTCTGTTTACCTCCCTAACTAGATCGGTTCTTCATAATTTGAATACAGTTATTACCATTTACAGGACTTTGAGTCTTAATTGTAATGACATTATAAACACAATACTCGTGCATGTTATATTGCCAACTGTATTACACACAAGTAACCAAATTACTTACATAACAATATGTCCATCGTAACTATCAGTGTTCAATACCATCCCCCCCTTGTGGATTCCTTCCCTCCTCGCCTCCTTCCCGCTTTCTGTATCCCTCACTCCAACCTTCACGTTATAACATATTTATCTGTGTCCCAGCTTGTAATATATGTAATCCCTTCCCACACCCAAAGTATTCCTGCTTCCATAATCCCCTCCCCCCCACACATTGTGTTCCGCACTAAAGTGAGACCTATGAGATACGTCTACTTATATATAATTTAAAACAATATGCCATCGACATACTTTGATCTGAACTCCCTCAACGCATGATCTTACAAGGTCAGAGAATGCAGTCAGCAAGATTATCCCTATCATTCCATTCCCATAGCTGCATTGCATGGTTAGAACAAAAGGTAACGGCATGGCTGTCCGTCAGCGCCCTGAACATCTGTTCTGCAACTGCCGATATTATCGATACAGGAGTGACAAGGACTCGGATGGATAGGAAGCAAACCTTTACCATAATTAACCCTTACACCGCGACAATCTCATACTTCCACTTACATCTGCCTGCTATCCGGGCTCATGACAAGCATATTCCGATAAGGGCTTAATCTACTCATCCAGAGGGGTATAATCCCCCTTCATCGTATATTACGATGATTATGGTCGCCAAATGTATGAGGATACAGCTTTTGTGACTATCATCTATTTTGCTATATTTAATCGTAACTGAAGATCTACAAATTATCACCAAGAATACTGACAGTACTTTTAAGAAAATATTTTCTGGATGCGTGTAGATCATACAACATCTATCTATCTATCTATCAATAGCCCGACGCCCTAATCCCGAAAGGGTTGTCGCAGACAAAACGCCTCCAAGTCGCTCTGTCACCCACCATTTGACTCCCCTCCCCCCAACTCAACCCCCCCTCCCCCATATATTCCTCTCAACTCCATCCCTCCACCTCATCCTCGGTCTACCCCTCCCTCTCCCTACCTCCACCTCACCTACATACACCCTCTTAGTCAGTCTTTCATTCTCCATTCTCTCCACATGTCCAAACCACCTCAGTCATACAACATACGCAATGATTATTTTTCATTTTATACTTTCTTTGGTGAAAAGAAGGACGTTTGTGCTTCATATTTTATGTATGTTGGAATTTATAAAATAAGTGTAAGCAAGATATTAATGGCTAGAGGAGGAGAAATAAAATGATCATTAAACTGAGGCACTGACTGCCGTCCTTTGAACAGTTAATGCCTCTTGACCGCCATTGTCACGGTCATTATAATATTACACATTATTAAAGGATACTATACAAAAACATGACCCAAACATCGTTATGTTGTTCGATTCCCGAGACAAAAATGAAAAAGGGAGAGAAAAAGACATTTGAAATGACAAGGGAGAGAAGTTGGGCAGGGTCAATACAATAACACGGTGGGGATTCGGAGTGTTGCAGGCTAGAAACAAAGGTTACTGGAAATGGGGGCGGAGAGAGGGGGGAGAAGTGATGGAAACAGTGGAAGGGGGAGGGGAGGAGACGGCGAGAGGGTGGAGAGGGAGTGTATTTTGGGCACTGTAAGAACGATAGTTAGGTAAGTGTTACATAAATGATGACGAGAAATGTTTCCTAACCACCACAGTGACTATTTATTCATGTTACTAACATTTATATTCAAGTCATTGATAACACTTCAAGCGATGGAGGAAAAAAAGCTCATTGACACTTTTATATTATTCCCCACACCTTACCTACAGACATACGATTTTCAACATTAACGATAAAACGTGGATGATGGCAGAGCATGACTTGGAAGAGGAGAGACGGGTGGGGAGAGAGGTCGGAGAGGGAAGTGACTTAACTTATAAAACAAAATCGCATACTGGCGAAACACGAACTGGCAGTTTCTGTGTTTGTTTAGTGTGTAACTGACATCGTAATTAGTGTTTTCTTGCAACCTCACCTTTAAGACTGCAATCGTTCTATAATATTTCATATAATACTTGCTGGCAACATCAGTCCAGTCCAAGTAATCCTAGGCGTCTGTGTCCGTAACGAAGAATCTTCATACACCAGTGTCAAACATTTCACAATAACTTTATTATCCCACCTGCTGCAAATTAATATTATCATTAGAGAATGTGTTCTTATCTCCGAACACATTTCTTTAATATTAGCCATTTAAAGCGTACCTGTCAACTCTATCTCATACAGTGTTACCAGATCAACAGGCTCGTATCACGCACGCTAAGAGGGACGAACTTCTGCTGTCGGCTGTACATGTATAAGGGAAAAAATTATTCATTTGAAAATTAACGGCATATGTTCTGTATTTGCATGTTCTAAAAGCCAACAGATTAATTGAGTACATCATCCAATCAAGTTCATTACCATCTCCAAATCTAATAAGCTACCAAATCATAATTATTCATTATCTGACGGATTTTTCATTACCAAATCGGCACTGATTTGGTAATGAAATATACCAAATGTCAAGTTGCCCAACGTTTGGTGGGAGGCCCCTTATGGTGGGAGGCCCCTTAAGGTGGGAGGCCCCTTATGGTGGGAGGCCCGGGGCCCAGGCCCCGTGGGCCCACCCCTGAGTCCGGTCCTGCTTGGTTCACAGACTACACACACACATGCAAAGCCACTCCAACACTACAATTACACTTACAAGAACTTCTCACCCTACATACAGTCTCTACTAGACAGCCTAAGCCACTTGGTGGAGATACATTGGCTGTATCGTCCCGACTTCGGTCGGGATAGGCCGGTCCTGCAGTGGACACTCAAACGGCTGATGATATATATATATATATATATATATATATATATATATATATGTATATATATATATATATATATATATATATATATACCGGGTATCTACCTGTATCTATCTACAATCTATCTATCCATCTATTGGCTTCATTTAATTAGCATTTCATATTTTGTATGTATGTATATATAATCCATTGATATCTATGTGTGTATCTATCTATCAATCAATTTATCTATCTATTGGCTGGCTGTATTTAACTTTCCTGTCTCCTTTTGTAGGTATGATTATGTGATCTATATATCTGTATCTATCCGTCTCTCTCTTTCTATCTGTCTATATATATCTATTTATCTATCTAACCCTCCCTCTGTCAACAACATATCACACACATGATTTACAATTTCTCAGCAAAACATGACCAATTAAAAGGTTGCATGTTTTTCTCAATATATATATTTTTTCATTCATTCTTAATAAAACATGAGTACATATTTTTTTTTCTTTCCAAGCAGTAAAACAGAAAATTTCATCACCATAAAAGGAAACGTTTGTACAGAGAAACATTTTCATTATAACTTCAGCTGACACACACACACACACACACACACACACACACACACACACAGTCTTTTGTTTTAATATGAAACATTGCGGTAAAGCCGGGCAGAACAGAAAAAAACGTAATTTATAATTTCATGATGCTGTGTGAGAGAGAGAGAGAGAGAGAGTGAGTTTTGTGCGATGATTCATCAAACAATAGGTGAATTTTGTAACTAACCTAGCAAAACGCGGATTATCATTACCCGTCCCCGCCCCGGAGGGGCTCGGGAACAGGTACTGTTTTCACTCGGCTTGTTTGTTTGTTTGTTTGTCTCTCTGTCAACAACTTTACGGGAAAACTACTGGTGCGATTTTTACTAAAATTACAGGGATGATGGGCTATGACCTTCTGATCACCTGATTAGATTTGGGACCAAATTGGGCCAAGGCCCAGGCTGTACGCCCAAAAAATGGTAAAAAGAAAAATATATATATTTTCGCCACAACTCCTTTCAAATTCGTCATATCGACATGAAACCAAAACCTAAAGGTGCATCTTTCAAATCTGCATCCTATATCATGCCTCAATACATCAGGGGGGTCACCCCCCAGTTAGCGGTAAGGGGGTCAGTGTCAGGTGGGTCGGGCCTAAAATTTCAAATGGGCATAAAATCGTCAATTTTCACCCGATTTACTCCAAACTTGATATGTGACATCTTTGACTAGATATCCTGTTGTGTTTATACGTCAGCACTAAAATGACTGCCGGGGACTAGTTTGCTGTGCCTTGGCACTGCTTCTTGGTATTATTTCTATTATTATCAATATAATTACTACTACTACTACTACTACTACCACTGCTACTACTACTACTGCTACCACTGCTACTGTTACTACTACTACTACTACTACTATTAATATTATTATTATTATTATTATTATTATTATTATTCTGATAAAGAATAAAGGAAGACGAAAAATATTGCATTATTTCTTTTAGTAAACATTATAAATGTAAAACTAATATTATACTGAACAGAAAAGCATGAACTACTTTTTTCATTTTTACATTTTCTGGCTTGACTTATTTATGGATATATAATATATTGATAAGATATAAAACATGTTTCCTACACACGCCTTTTCGCCTCCTCGCCTGCCCATCGCCCCGACCAAAACCTGTTACCTTCTATTTTATATTCAAGCCTTCTGTTTCATATTCAAACACCCTTCCCAAAGCACCGCCACAACACACCTGCCTCCAAAATGCCTGTACTCGTGCCTTCAAAATACCTGTACCCGTGCTTTCAAAATACCTGTACACGTGCTTTCAAAATACCTGTACATGAGCTTTCAAAATACCCGTACACGTGCTTTCAAAATAATACTCGTGCTTTCAAAATACTTGTACACGTGCTTTCAAAATACCTGTACATGCACAATTCAAAATATCTGTACACGCGCAATTCAAAATACCTGTAAACATGCTTTCAAAATAGTACTCGTGCTATCAAAATACCTGTACACGTGCTTTCAAAATAGTACTCGTGCTTTCAAAATACCTGTACACGTGCTTTCAAAATAGTACTCGTGCTTTCAAAATACCTGTACACGTGCTTTCAACATAGTATTCATGGTTTCAAAATACCTGTACACGTGCTTTCAAAATACTTGCACACGTGCTATCAAAATACCTGTACACGTGCTTTCAAAATACTTGCACACGTGCTATCAAAATACCTGTACACGTGCTTTCAAAATACACTAAAACTTTACATGTACACTGGCGGTCAAAATTTCTGTCCTGATCCAAGGCCCAACATGAATCTTTACCAACTGAGGTTCGGACAACGGTGCTTCGGGAGGAGGGGCATGAGAGGTGCCGGGGTGGCAGGAGACAGAGGGAGGGATTCAGTGTCCACATCCATGGGATAAGTAACCAATATTGCCAGGATCTCCACATGATTCACTGGTAAGGTTGTATTAAATCAACAAGTATGAACACGATAATATATATACAGGTTACTATATACTCCGTGAAACATAATTTTTATGTGGCGATTTAGAGGATCATGGTTAGTACTATGATGTTTCCCACCTCGCAGCGTAGAAGCAATCAGTTTGTATTTCATTTTTAAAATCATCGTTTGCATAACTGTGATTCGTTGGTTTCTTTGTAGAGGGGCCAGTCGTTGGTTGTCATTGGATATTAAACTTTTCAGTGTATACTGTGCTGTACTATGCTCATACTTTTCTGTCTTTAATAAGGCTATAATTCATACCACACTTACAGGTATACCACCGTGATTTTGAGTCATCAGCTGAGGAAGGACATTATGGCAAAAGCCTCGTCATTTCAATCAGTTTCGGGAGAAGGTGCTCGGGCTGAAGTTGGAAAATATATCGGCAAATTTTAATTTAGAGGACACTGAAACATACGAGTCAAACAGATGCTTTTACATCAAGCAAACGCTATTAATGACACACAATAAAGTAGTGTATTTATGACATAGAATTGGAATATTACTACTTGCATATACAAGTAACTCACCTTGACTGTATTAAGAAAAACACATTCATATATAATTCCACCGATTTATGATAACCTGGGATACATAGGGTGACACTGATATAAACCTAATGCCAGGATTTTGGTAAAACATTGCCTACAGTATATACAGTACACATAGAATACATACGGTATTACTTTTCATTATGAAAGCTACTTCACACGTGATCAAAGAAAATTACACCATCAAGCATTCAAATGATGCAAACACATCGATACACCTTGAGCTTGAACAACTTCATCAACCCTCCTGGGTAGGGTTGTCACTAAATTATGACTAATATTTGGACGGTTCCTCACAGACTCCCAAACCTCAAGGGCTTTACGTTCTACAGCTTGAAAAAAAATTTTCTTCACCCACGTCCCAGTCCTTGCACATTATGGCCTATAAAATATCTACTGAGTTTAGATCACAACCCCTTGAGGGCCAATCGAGGACTTCCACTTCTGGGTGCTGATTAAGTCAATTCTTTAACACTGTGCACATATGCACAGGACTCCTGTCGTGAACAAGTCTAACAGGATGAGGAAGTGGGATTGCCATATTTCGCACGGATGGCAATAAAACGTTTTCTAACACGTCAATGTATTTTTGCCCTGTAAATCTTCCTTGTATTTTCGTCAATTCTCCAGGTCCATTGGCCCACATCCATCCCCCAAATGATAGGTTCACCCGACCACTTTTGCCCTTCTGTATATTTTTCATCTTATTCTGTGTGTTTACTGGTCTCCAGCACGTTCGAGCCCCTGCTTCCACCGACGTGAAGCATTTCCCATCAGTAAATATGACTGTTCAAAAAATCTACGTCTGCTCCTTAATACTGTAAAGCAAAGCCTAGTCTCCACTCTTTATTGGCTTGAGAGTTTTTATTTCTTGGCCCTCCTGTAACAGTGAAAGTCCATCTCGTGAATGCGTCTTCTCGTCGTCCGCTGATCGCAAGGAAGCTGTAAAGTCCGAGTAACCTGAGTTGCTGAACACTTTGACTGCTCGTTTACCACGTCCGCTATACGGGCGACATTTTCACGGTACCCGAGGTCTTCCACTGCCAGGCTTTCTCACTGAGCCCTCCGTTTGCCACCGACGAATCCATCGATTCACAGTCCTGACAGAGACACCTGTGAGAAGGGCAATTTCTCTTGATGATTTTCCCTCTTCCCACATCCCGATGGTACGGCCACGGAAAGTAATGCTCAGGATCGTTTGCACTCTTCCCTTCACCCATGGCATTGCCGCGCCTCTCCACTATTTCTACAGTGAATACAAAATAACGCATTAGTTGATATTGTAGTCTTCGATTGTTCATAGTTCACCACTGATTACATTGCACGATAACACTGGTAAAGCCATCTTGCGCTACTGCTCTCTTCTACATTCAAAACAACCTCTCTCTCTCTCTCTCTCTCTCTCTGTTTCGAACAACCACTCATGTCATTTCACTACACAATTATGGACCCTCCTGCCATTGCCACATTCTTGCCATCCATGATAACTTGCAATGCTTAAAGTCGCAATGAGTCAGCAGTCTCTCTCTCTAGAGGATGGAAGTAATGCGAGTATAAGTGACTGGGGAATGGCTGGGAGAAGGAGGGAGGTGAGAAGACAGGAAGAAATGAGTAGGATAGAAGTTGTGGAAGCAATGAAGAAAGTTAAATTGGGGAAAGCCCCAGGAATTGATGAAGTGTGTGGTGAAATGCTGAAGCATGGGGGAGAGTTAGTAGTAGAATGGATGTGGAAGATGTGCAGATTGGCCTGGGAGGAAGGTAGAGTCCCGGAGGATTGGAAGGCAAGTATAATTATTCCCTTGTACAAAAGAAAAGGGGAAAAAGAAGTGTGTGGTAATCATAGGGGCATTTGTCTTCTTAGTATAATAGGAAAAGTGTATGGTAGGATACCTATTGACAGAGTTAGAGAAAGAAAAAAGAAATTAGTTGGAGAAGAACAGGGAGGTTTTAGGAAGGGAAGAGGTTGTGTAGATCAGATATTCATTCTTAGATCTTTAGTGGAAAAGTTTCTAGAGAAGGGAAAGAAGTTGCATGCGGCTTTCATGGATTTGGAGAAAGCATATGACAGGGTGGATAGACAAGGATTGTGGAAAGTGTTAAGAATATATGGAGTAGATGGGAAGTTGTTGAATACTGTGAAGAGTATGTACGATGGTGCGAAGGCTGCAGTGCATGTGGATGGTGAACTAAGTGAATTTTTCTGTTTGAAAGTTGGGTTGAAACAGGGATGTGTCATATCTCCATGGTTGTTCAATCTGTACATGGATGGGGTAATAAAAGAGGTACAAGGTAGGGTAGTGGATGTTGGAGTGGCCCTGGTGAGAGAGGATAGTGTTTGGAAACTCCCTGTACTGTTGTTTGCAGATGATACTGTGTTGTTGAGTGAAGACGAAGGGAGCTGCAAGGCTTGGTGGATGAGTTTGGGAGAGTGTGTAAGAAACGGAATCTAAAGGTGAATGTAGGGAAGAGTAAAGTGATGGTCTTTGAGAGAGGTGAAGTCAGTGAATGTACAGCGAGGTTGGATGGTGAGGAATTGGAAAATGTGAGTACGTTTAAGTACTTGGGTAGTGTGATGAGTAAGGATGGAGGTTTGGAGGGTGAAGTGCTTGAAAGGGTACAGCAGGGAAGAAAGGTTGCTGGTTCTTTGAAAGCAGTGATAAGAAACAGGGAAGTGAGCATGGAAGTGAAAAAGTTACTACATGACAGTATTGTGATACCAACTCTAACGTACGGAAGTGAAGCTTGGACGTTGTTGGAAGGACACAAGTCAAGAGTGAGAGCAGTGGAAATGAGTTATTTTAAGAGGAGCCTGTGGAGTTACATGGAGACAGGCTGACGAATGAGGATATAAAGGAGCATTGTAGTGTGGATGTGGATGTGATAGGAAGCGTTATGAGGAACACACTGAGGTGGTTTGCCCATGTGGAGAGGATGGAGGGTGAAAGACTGACGAAGAGAGTGTATGTGAGTAAGGTGAAGGGGGGAAGAGGGAGGAGGAGGCCGAGGATGAGATGGAGGGATGGGGTGGAGAGGTATATGAGAGAGGGGGGTGTGAGTTGGGAGCAGGGCAGTGAAATGGCGGGGGACAGGGCGACTTGGAGGCGATTTGTTTGTGGCCACCCCAAACGGGATTGAGGCGTCTGGCAATAGATAGATAGATATATATATTCGTGCAATGAGTATGGGAAGGTTTGGAAAATGAGTATTCATCCATCCATCCATCATCCAATCCAATGTCGTACTAGTAGTAGTAGTAATAGTAATAGTAGTAGTAAGAGTAGACTGTAGTACCAGTCGAGCAGGGCAGTACTCCCGAGGTGGATGGAAAGCTGATGACAAGGAGTGCTGGAGCTCCCGTTTCATCATCCCTCTGGACTAGTTCCTGACCATCCCCCTTTGCTGAACTTTTTCAGTGACTCAGTTACACAGAGAGTAGGCCAGCATGCTCTCCTGTACAAATTTCTCTACCTATCTACACCAGACTACATGCACAGTACACACTACACTTCCTATTCAAAATTTAACTCAAAATGGCGTCTCTTTACCAAGCCTCGGAGTCCCCAGGGGGGGGGGACCATAAATGCCTTGCTGGAAGTTTGCTCTCATTCAGCCAGTCCCAAAGAAGAGTGACCACTCCCAACCCTCCAACTATCGTCCAATTGCTTTAACGTCCTGTATTTCAAAAGTTTTCGAGTAAATTCTCAATAGAAAAATTTTAAGGCATCTTTCCTATCACAACCTTCTTTCCGATCGTCAGTACGGATTCCGTCAGGGACGATCCACTGGCGATCTTCTCACCTACCTTTCAGACTCCTGGTCATCCTCCTTTCGGGACTTTGGCGAAAGCTTTGCCATTGCACTTGACATATCAAAGGCTTTCGATCGAGTCTGGCATAAATCTTTAATTTCCAAACTGCCCTCCTACGGTTTCTATCCTTCTATCTGTGCCTTCATCGCTAGCTTCCTTTCTGGTCGTTCTATAGCCGCTGTTGTAGACGGCCATCGTTCTTCTCCTAGATCTATCAACAGTGGTGTTCCTCAGGGCTCTGTCCTATCACCAACTCTCTTCCTTTTATTCATCAATGATCTTCTAAGCTGTACATCTAACCCTATCCACTCATACGCTGATGACTCCACCCTTCACCTTTCCATTCAGTTCCCGCAATGCCTATCTCAACAGTTGCTTCAACAAACAAGGGATGAGGCTATGGCACACCTAATGTCTGACTTGGCTCGTATCTCTGACTGGGGTAAAAATAATATGGTTGTTTTTAATGCATCTAAGACTCAGTTCCTACACCTATCAACTCGACAAAATCTTCCACAGGTATACTCACTAATGTTTAATAATATTCAGCTCAATCCTGCATCATCCTTGAACATGCATGGGGTTTCATTTACTCGGGACTCTTCTTGGAAAGATCATATTACATCTCTTGTAAAATCTGCTTCCAAGAGATTGGGTGTGCTAAGCCGACTCCGCTCTTTCTTTACATCTGCGCAATTGTTGACTCTATACAGGGGTTTTATCCGCCCCTGTGTGGAGTACAACTCTCATGTGTGGGGAGGCTCCCCACATACAGCTCTTCTCAATAGGGTGGAGTCAAAGGCTTTTCGTCTCATTAACTCTCCTCCTCTTACTGACTCCCTTCAACCTCTGTCTCTTCGCTGCACTGTTGCATCTTTATCTCTTTTCTATCGCTACTTTAATGGTCACTGCTCCTCTGAACTGTCTGCTTGCATTCCTCCACCTCTACGACGGGCGCGTAGCACCCGTCTGGCAGCAAACTCTCATCCCTTTTCTGTCCAACTCTCTAATGCAAGAGTTAACCGTTACTCCCAGTCTTTCATTTATGCAACAGGTCAGCTCTGGTACTGTCTCCCTCTGTCTGTATTTCCTGCTGCCTATGATCTCCAGTCTTTCAAACGCAGTGTGTCCAGGCATCTCAAAATGATCGGATCTTGAATTTGGCTCTCTATTGTATTTTGTTTTCCTCTTGGAGGGAACTGTTACTGCAGGCTCATGGCCTTTGGTTCCTTCTTCCTCGCATAAAAAAAAGTAGTAGTAATAGTAGTAGCAGTAGTAGTAGTAATAGTAGTAGTAGTAACAGCAGCAGTAGTAGTAGTAGTAGTAGTAATAGTAGTAGTAGTAGTAGTGGTAGTAATAGTAATAGCAGTAGTAGCAGTAGTAAAAGTAGTAGTGGTGGTGGTGGTGGTGGTGGTAGTAGTAGTAGTAGCCTATGCACAGGATCTCACGGGTGCTGGCAGGGTTGAGGATGTGAGGAAATGGTGGGACCTTGTAACATCTCATGGCCCTGAAATAGGTTACTACCCTAATGCAAGTAAATCCATCTTGATCATGAAACCAGCTTACTATCAAGATGCACAAGAAGCATTTAGAGGCACAAACATGATAGTGATCAAGGAAGGTCAGAGGCATCTAGGGGCTGTGATTGGAACTAAGGAATTCAAAGACAAATATGTGAGCGATAAGGTAAAGACATGGCTAGAAGAAATTCATACACTATCCAGCCACATAAAAACAGAACCCCATGCAGCATACAGTGCATTTACCTACAGTGTAAAGCACAAGTGGACCTTCGTGATGAGGACCATACCAGACATCGAGTTGCTGCTACAACCACAGGAGGATGCAATCGGGGATTCATTTCTCCCATCTCTAACCAATGGCCACATCCCCACACCAGAAGAGAGGGACCTTCTAGCACTACCACCCAGGATGGGAGGCCTTGGCATTATAAATCCAGTAGCCGTGGCAAGCTATGAACACAGAAATTCACTCAGGCTCACCGAATCCTTGTCACAGAAGATCTGCGCCCAGGTTGAGACGAGTGAAATTGACCACCAAAGGCAGAAAGACATAAAGACACAGATAAGCAAGGAGTGTGAAGCAAGACAAAAAGACCAACTGCAGCACATAATCCAACATCTAACATCAGACCAGTGCAGAAGAGTTGAAATTGTACAGGAAGTTGGGGCATCAAAGTGGCTCACAACCCTGCCTCTCAAGGCAAAGGGCTTCCACTTCAACAAACAAGAATTTATTGACGCCATGGCCTTGAGATATGGATGGCCCATAGAGAACCTACCTCAACACTGTGCCTGTGGCACTGCCTTTGATGCAAACCATGCAATGGTATGGAAGAAGGGAGGCTTTGTTTGCATCCGACACGATGAAGTACGCGACCTCACTGACAAAATGCTGCAGGAAATATGCCATGATGTCACGACTGAGCCAGCTCTGCTACCCCTGGACTGCGAGCACTTCACCCACAGAACAGCAAACACATCAAATGATGCAAGAGTGGATGTCAGTGCTCGAGGTTTCTGGACACGTGGGCAGAGGGCGTTCTTCGACATCAGGATATTCGATCCCATGGCAGCATGTCATCGTGAACTGTCTCTCGATGCTGCACACAAGAGGAATGAACAAGAAAAAAATAGAAATTATCAAGAAAGGATCCAACATGTGGACCACGGTCGATTCACTCCCCTTGTGTTCACGACATCAGGTGGGATGGGTCCAGAGGCAGTGAGATTCTATTCGAGACTGGCAGAGGTTCTTTCTGAGAAGAAACGTCAACCGCAGAGTTCTGTTATGGCCTGGATGAGATGTCGACTGTCATTCTCCCTCGTGAGGTCTGCTCTGCTATGTCTCAGGGGCACAAGATCATCAGCCCTCAGGCCTGTCTCTCTGGCGGGTATGGATTACGAAGCTACAGTGGTCGAGAGTCGCATAGACCAGCGACTCCAATAGTTTAATGTCTTTATTTACACTGTAATATCAATAAATATAAAATAAAATAATAATAGTAACAGTAGATGGTTGGTCAGCACAGCCGTTGGCGTGCTTGGGGCCAACGGATTGTAATATGAGGGTTAGTGTTAACCTTCACATTACAACTCCAAATGGTGAACTGTATTAGCAAGGTTGGTTTTGATCTTCACAATATAATTCACCAATGGATGAAGGTGATTGTTCAAAAAATAAAAATAAAAAAAATAAAAAAGTAGTAGTAGTAGTGGTGGTGGTAGTGGTAGTGGTAGTAGCAGCAGCAGCAGCAGCAGCAGCAGCAGTAGTAGTAGTAGTAGTAGTAGTAGTAGTAGTGGTAGTGGTAGTAGAGTAGCAGTAGTGGTAGTAGCAGTAGCAGTAGTAGCAGTAGTAGTAGCAGCGGCAGCTGCAGCAGCAGCAGTTGTGGTAGTAGTAGTAGTAGTAGTAGTAGTGGTAGCAATAGTAGTAGTAGTAGTAATAGTAGTAGTAGTAGTAGTAGTGGTAGCAATAGTAGTAGTAGTAGTAATAGTAGTAGTAGTAGTAGTAGTAGTAGTAGTAGTAGTAGTTGCAGTAGTAGTAGTAGTAATAGTAGTAGTAGTAGTAACAGTAGTAGTAGTAGTAGTAATAGTAGTAGTAGTAGTAGTAGTTGTTGTTGTTGTTGTAGAGCCAGGTTCAATTGAATATTAAACCCAGTGGACTGCACACAAGTTGCCACAGCCATTGCCTACTAGAAGCCTAATTAAAAAGGGACCCTGAGGTCAAGGTCACTGATCTTGTGCATGTCACCTTAGGTCATCAGTGTCTACAGGACCACCAAGTTTGGTGGCTGTAGCTTTAATCCTTCATGGAAAATTAGCTGACATCCAGAATATCCGTAAAAGTACCAATTTTTGACCCAGGAGATCTCAGAATAAACAATCGATTGGAACCATACTCCTTTGCGGCCTGCGTCCGCCTGAAGGTACTTTGTAGTAAAATGTCAGTGTCCCAGCTGAAGCGGTTCTCGAGACAGCATGGCTGACTTTTCTGTGTTGCAGATAATATCCCAAGACCCGGTTGAGGGACTGCCACCATAGTTGGCCAAAAGAAACCCACAGCTGTGCCATTATGCTGACCACATTGGAAGGCTGTACGCCAAACAGCCTTTGATGTAGGCCAATGTTAAAGTATGTAAGATTATTATATATTTCCACAGCGATGTGGGAAGCTTTAATAACATTAACAGCAATAATAATAATAAAAATAATAATACTGATAATAATAATAATAATAATAATAATAATAATAATAATAATAATAAATAATTAAGAGTTCTGTTTTGCAAACATAAAATAAAATTTTAAAGAGAAGGAAAGGAACGATGAAAGAAAAAAGATCAATGAAGAAAGGAAGAGAGAAGCAAAACATGGGTAGAAGAGAGAGAGAGCAGAGAACAATGAGACGAAGAGAGAGATAAGGGATAACTGATAAAACGAGGAGAGAAAGGGAGAGAGAAAAGACAGGAGGAAGGGGAGAGGTGATAGATTAAAGTATTTGAGAGAGAGAGAGAGAGAGAGAGAGAGAGAGAGAAATCCCGGCATTATATCTTTCTGCGGGATGCAATTTCTTCAGGATTTTCTTGGTTGGATGAAGCGTGTTCAGGATTTAGGCCACCGCGGTTATTTAGTCAGCCCGCTGTTGTTTTGTCAGCGCTGGCTAGTGTTTTATTTTACTTCTTCTTAAGCTAGTGCATAGGAACCGACTTTTGTTTTGATACTGGTTTTCCACACACTGTTGTTTTGTCCTATGGTTATTAATTGTCTTTGGCTATTGTTTTGAAATCTAGCTATTGTTTTGTCATCTGACTATTGTTTTGTCATGTGGCTGTTAATTGTCTTTGGCTATTGTTTTGTCTTTGGCTATTGTTTTGTCATGTGGTTATTGTTTTGTCATGTGGTTATTGTTTTGTCATGTGGTTATTGTTTTGTCATGTGGTTATTGTTTTGTCATGTGGTTATTGTTTTGTCATGTGGCTATTGTTTTGTCTTTGGCTATTGTTTTGTCATGTGGTTATTGTTTTGTCATGTGGCTATTGTTTTGTCATGTGGTTATTGTTTTGTCATGTGGTTATTGTTTTGTCATGTGGCTACTGTTTTGTCATGTGGTTATTGTTTTGTCATGTGGTTATTGTTTTGTCATGTGGCTACTGTTTTGTCATGTGGTTATTGTTTTGTCATGTGGCTACTGTTTTGTCATGTGGTTATTGTTTTGTCATGTGGTTATTGTTTTGTCATGTGGCTACTGTTTTGTCATGTGGTTATTGTTTTGTCATGTGGTTATTGTTTTGTCATGTGGCTACTGTTTTGTCATGTGGCTACTGTTTTGTCATGTGGCTACTGTTTTGTCATGTGGTTATTGTTTTGTCATGTGGCTACTGTTTTGTCATGTGGCTACTGTTTTGTCATGTTGTTATTGTTTTGTCATGTTGTTATTGTTTTGTCATGTTGTTATTGTTTTGTCATGTGGCTACTGTTTTGTCATGTTGTTATTGTTTTGTCATGTTGTTATTGTTTTGTCATGTTGTTATTGTTTTGTCATGTTGTTATTGTTTTGTCATGTTGTTATTGTTTTGTCATGTGGCTACTGTTTTGTCATGTTGTTATTGTTTTGTCATGTGGCTATTGTTTTGTCATGTGGCTACTGTTTTGTCATGTGGCTACTGTTTTGTCATGTGGCTACTGTTTTGTCATGTGGTTATTGTTTTGTCATGTGGCTACTGTTTTGTCATGTGGCTACTGTTTTGTCATGTGGCTACTGTTTTGTCATGTTGTTATTGTTTTGTCATGTGGTTATTGTTTTGTCATGTTGTTATTGTTTTGTCATGTGGCTACTGTTTTGTCATGTGGTTATTGTTTTGTCATGTGGCTACTGTTTTGTCATGTTGTTATTGTTTTGTCATGTTGTTATTGTTTTGTCATGTGGTTATTGTTTTGTCATGTTGTTATTGTTTTGTCATGTTGTTATTGTTTTGTCATGTTGTTATTGTTTTGTCATGTTGTTATTGTTTTGTCATGTTGTTATTGTTTTGTCATGTTGTTATTGTTTTGTCATGTTGTTATTGTTTTGTCATGTGGCTATTAATTGTCTTTGGCTATTGTTTTGTCCTCTGGCTGTTGTTTTGTGCTACCGCTTTGCCATCCGGGTATTGTTTTGCTATGGGCTGTTGTTTTGTCACGAGCTATTGTTTTTTTTAGTGAACTAGTGTTTTGATGGCACACTATTGTCTTAGCTTTTGTTTTATTTTCAGGGTACTATTGATGCTGGGTAGAGTCTTGTTTACAAATACACACCATTTGTTTTGTTAGTAAGCGCTGTTGTTTTTGAGAGAGAGAGAGAGAGAGAGAGAGAGAGAGAGAGAGAGAGAGAGAGAGAGAGAGAGAGAGAGAGAGAGACCCATGAGAAAGTACTCAAGCCGGGAAAACCTACTTACCTACCTACCTACCTTCTAACCTGCCTACCTACTTCATTCAATTTAGGAGGCTAATGGAGGGAAGGAAGGAATGTGAAAGAGGAGGGAATTTTTGGAGTGAATTTGAGTGAGGAGGAAAGATTGGAGGAAAAAATATGAGAACGGAGGAAAGAGATTGGAGTGATTCTCTCTCTCTCTCTCTCTCTCTCTCTCTCTCTCTCTCTCTCAAGAGATACACTTGACTATTACATACACAAGCACATCATCATAAAAATACACACACATACACACACACACACACACACACACACACACAGCTACCCAATATTGATCATCAGTATGTAGATTGGGTTATATAGCTTCTAAGAACACCGTGATAGAGAGGGTTGCCTATTGATTTTGACTTTTTGTAGCATATTCCACGTAGCTCAAAAACAGAGAAAGGCAGTGCTATGGCTCTATATTCCAACGGTAGCACTTCCTCTTGACTAGCATCATATTTAAGTATTAATCTGTTACAACTACTCAGCATTCAAGATGGAGAGATGGCAGTTTTAGTCCAAGTTAGAGTAAAATGGGTATTGTTATGCAGACGCCCCTCAGCTCCCTCCCTATCCAATGAAGGGGAGATGGTGGACTGCAGGACAGGGTAGCTTCAGACTGCACAGCACTGGGATTACAACTACAACTGCTATAACAACGCCTGGCACACACACACACACACACACACACACACACACACACACACACACACACACACACACACACACACACACACACACACACATCCCCCTCCCCCACCACCCCACACCCAGCCTCCCTCACCAATCAGGTATATTTACCGCAGCGGGTGGGTCAGATCTGAGGACGGGGGTAATCTGTTCCACATGGCATCCCACTCGACTGTTTGACTAACTTGGGATTCGGGGTCACGAGGATGGGAAAATTTGACCTGACCTGGGATCTCTGGGGTCAATTTGGAGTCACATGTACAGCTGGGAACACATGAACGTGGTACAGCATCAGAGTGCAGCAGTGTTCTGGCATTTGGTACACTTGACAACCTTGACAGAATCACGTGTTGGTGACACTGAATTGAATAAACTATCTGTCTACTGCCAGACGTCTTAATCCCGTAAAGGGTGGCCACAAACAAATCGTCGCCACGTCGCCTTGTACTCTGCCATTTAGCTGCCTTGCCTCCACCTCACATCACCCCCTCTCTCATATATGTCTCTCACTCCAACCTATTTCTTGGTCTCCTTCCTCTCTCCCCCTTCACCTTACTGACCTACTCTCTTCTAGTCAGTCTCTCATTCTCCACCTCTCCACATGGCCAGTCTAATACAAGCTAAAATGTCTAATCCATCTCTAATAATCCATCCAATCATACGGCTTGAGAATCCAATCCTGAATCCAAAAAGGAATTACATTGGACTCGTTGGACTCTTTTCGCTATAGCTGATTCTGAAATCTCTCTCTCTCTCTCTCTCTCCCTCTCACATAAACGGCATGCCTGAAATTTCTCATCTTTCCCAATAATCCTTCTAATCTTACGGCCTGAGATTCCAAAATTTAATTCAAAATCGCTGACGTAATCCTTCTACTGTTACCGCCATGAGAATCCAAAACTGAATCCAAAGCCGCTTACGTAATTCTTCCAGTCTTAAGGACATGGGAATCGAAAACTGAATTCAAAATAGCTTTCATAATTCTTCCAGTCTTAAGGACATGGGAATCCAAAACTGAATTCAAAATAGCTTTCATAATTCTTCCAGTCTTAAGGATATGGGAATCCAAAACTGAATTCAAAATAGCTTTCATAATTCTTCCAGTCTTAAGGGCATAGGAATCCAAACTGAATTCAAAATCGCTTACGTAATCCTTCCAGTCCCTCGACCAGAAGAATGCAAAACTGAATCCAAAATCGCTACCCATCTTGCTAATTTGCCTGCCAGCCAACTCCAATGGCCAATACCCGGGTGAATTTCCATGAGATGTTTGCTAAGTGCAGCGAGAGGTGGTGGTAATTGAGGCAGCGAGAATTATTGGCTAGTGACTGGCCTAATTCACTGGCAGGCAGGCCTGGTGTGATTACCTGATTGGGTTATTATTGGGGTTATTATTAGTGTTGT
>NC_136973.1:17491511-17504011 GCF_032717465.1 Coenobita brevimanus
ATTGCGCCTGGTGGTTTAGTGGGTAATTAAGGCTCTCCAGTCGGATTAAGCCGGTGCAGGTTTATATCCAAGCAGTGGTTGGGGTTTATTGCTCACGTAATGCCACTCAGGGATGAGTGAGGCTGGTCACTCTCATCTTAAATGGCAGGACCAACTTACCTAGCCCCGGGCTCCTACGCTCTTCATGGGGCAACGTAGGACTGGATGCAGGCAGGGTGATGATGATAATAATAATAATAATAATAATAATAATAATAATAATAATGTTGTTGGTAGGTGGGGGCGCTCACAATCCACTCACTTGATGTAGTGCTGCTCTCGGGTGTCTGCCCTTTCCTCTCCTCCATCCTTCTTTCCATCCATCCTCTTCTGTCTTTCTTTCCTTCATTCTTTCCTCTTCCTTCTGCCTGCGGGTGACTTTACACTCCCTCTTCTGTCTTTCTTTCCTTCATTCTTTCCTCTTCCTTCTGCCTACGGGTGACTTTACACTCCCTCTTCTGTCTTTCTTTTCTTCATTCTTTCCTCTTCCTTCTGCCTGTGGGTGACTCTACACTGAGTGACAAGCCAAATGGTTTCCTGTACACCAGGAAACCATTTACTAAGCTGAGTGGTAACCATATAACCGAATTTTGGCTCCTGGTGGTTTAATGGGTAATAAAGGTGGTCCAGTTGGATTGAGCCGGTGAAGGTTTATATCCAAGGGGTGGTTGGGGTTGACTGCTCATGTAATGCCACTCAGGGATGAGTGAGGCTGGTCACTCTCATCTTAAATGCCAGGACCAACTTTCCTAGCCCCGGGCTCCTACGCTCCTCATGGGGCAACGTAGGATTAGATGATGATAATAATAACAATGTAATTGAGGCTTCATTGAAGCGCACCATTTTAAAAGGTCTTTTCTAAGGCAAAATACCCCCCCAAAAAATAACGAAAAATATCACAGGACTGAAGGATACAGGAAACTCAGGCAAAATGACGATTTCTGAAACGCATAACTTTATCCACGAATTTTTAGAACCGGCTTGACAACATTACTAAGAGCTTGTTGTTGTTTTCCCTTCCTTTCCTCACTACGTCTGCCACCAGAGCTTGCTGATTTCCTAGGTGACTCTCCCACTGTGTCTCGTTCCAGTGTTATCACTCTTCCTACTGCTCTTCACAGCATACGTTATATATAATTCTGTCCCTCGCTCCCTTCCGCCTTAAAGTGACACAGAGATTCTGTTTATATAATATGGCTTCCTGCAAGTTCTTTCTTCATTATTCCTTCGTTCCTCTTTCAACTCTTACTTAACAATGTATGATCTTCAGTGAACAAGTTTTATTATGTAAGTTCTGTGTCTTCATTATAAAAGCATTAAAATTCTCTCTCTCTCTCTCTCTCTCTCTCTCTCTCTCTCTCTCTCTAACACTACGAATACCACGAATACCTCACAAAAGCAGCATCCTCACACACACACACACACACACACACACACACACACACACACACACACACACACACACAAAACGCTTTTTTATGCAGCTGGGAGTGTGGTGAGGAGGGAAGGTAAACAATGAATATTTCTCTCTCTCTCTCTCTCTCTCTCTCTCTCTCTCTCTCTCTCTCTCTCTCTCTCTCTCTCTCTCTCTTTCTCTCACTCTCTCTCTCTCTCTCTCTCTCTCTCTCTCTCTCTCTCTCTCTCTCTCTCTCTCTCTCTCTCTCTCTCACTCTCTCTCTCTCACTCACTCTCTCTCTCTCTCTCTCTCTCTCTCTCTCTCTGCCATACATGCTTAAATTATTCTCTCCTGCATGAACGTACTGCTTTGCCTTCCGTCACACCTTTCAAAAATGTCTATCTATATACCTAGGCTGCTTCCCCCAAGGAAAGGGAGGTAGTTGAGACAGGACGACACACTCCCAATTTACTCATCCACTCAAACACATTCATTCTCATCTTAGCCCCATAGGGAAGAAGGGACAGATCCTCACCGCGCCACACCGCACGAGGATCAACTGCTCAGTGCAATCAGTGACATCCGCAGCAGGGCCCAACAGCAGAGCTGATTTACCCCTGCCACAACATAATGGACCCACCCCCTTACCTGCACCTGACCTGATCAGCTGATCAGACAAAATGCGGGAGAATATCCTCTCAGGGCTGCGTCATCATTTATTCATTCACAATTTCTCTCCATTTATTTCTTTCACGCACAGCCACTCTTCCTTGCTCAACAGACATCCCTCTTGCAACCAGCGCTCTCTTCACACTGTCCATCCATCCTATTCGTGGTCTCCCTCTCAGCCTTACACCTCTCACATCAGATCTAGTTATCTTTTTCACCAATCGCTCATTATCCATTCTCTCCATATGCCCAAACCATCGCAACACCCTCTGCTCAACTCGATCAGCCATCTCCCGAACAACTCCAATTCTCCTTCGCACTTCATTATTTCGCACTCGATCCATACGCGTCACTCCACACATGCTCCTCAGACACCTCATCTCCATTACATTCAAACTTTTCCTCTCTGCTACACCCATATTCCATGTTTCAGCCCCATATAACGCAGTCGGTACCACAACTCCCTCATACAGCCTTCTCTTTACATCCATTCTAAGCGAACGATATCTAAACACTTTTTCATTCCTCCCAGCACCGTTCCTACTTCATTCATTCTAAACTTCACTTCTGCATCTATTCTTCCATCCACAGCAACATGTGACCCTAAATATTTAAAACACTCTACCTCCACAAGCAACTCACTATTCAAAACTATATTCATCCTCCTACCATCTACCAACCTCGTACACTTCATCACTTTACTCATATTCTCATTTACTTTCAATTTCCTCCTTTCACACACCCTTCCAAACTCCTCTACCAACTGTCTCAATCTCTCCTCTGAATCAGCCACCAGTGCAGTATCATCTGCAAACAGCAGCTGCTTCAGATTCCACTCCCCACCATCAACATTCACCAGACTCAGACCTCCACCTAACACTCTTGCATTCACCTCTCTTACAACACCATCCATATAGATATTAAACAACCAAGGCGACATCACACATCCCTGTCGCAGCCCCACTCTCACGGGAAAACAATCACTCACAGCATTTCCCACTCTTACACACGCTCTACTATTTACATTAAAACTTTTCACTCCGTTTAGTAACCTACCATCAAGCCCATACAATCTTAAAACAGTCCACAAGCCTCCCTATCACTTCTGTCATACGCTTTCTCTAAAACCACGAACGCCCAAAACACATCCTTACCTTTCGCTAAATACACGAAAAAAAAGGCATTTGCCTCTCTCTTTCTTTCTCTCTCTCTCTCTCTCTCTCTCTCTGGCTTTGAGGAGACTTTTCTTTTTCTTTTTTTAACTTTTTGTGTCCTATTCAGTGTTCGTTATGTAAAATATGGGCATATTTGTGTGTGTGTGTGTGTGTGTGTGTGTGTGTGTGTGAGAGAAAGAGAGAGAGAGAGAGAGAGAGAGAGGTCAGGTGGGAAGAGGTACAGTGGGAAGAGGTAAGGTGGGATGAGAGGTAAGGTGGAGAGAGGTAAGGCAGAGAGAGTTAAGGTGGAGAGAGGTAAGGCAGAGAGAGAGGTGAAATAGAGAGAGAGAGGTGAGGTAGAGAGAGAGAGGTGAGGTGGAGAGAGAGGTGAGATGGAGAGAGAAGTGAGGTAGAGATATGAAGTGGAGCGAGGTTATGAATGAACTCGAGATAGCAAGAAATAAGGATACGAAATAACGTAGGTAGGTATGTAAGTAGGGAGGTAGGTAGGTAGACAGATAAGTAGGTAGGTCAGTATTTAAGCAGGAAGGCAGTAACAAAGACAGAGAGAGAGATTGATTAGGAGAGATACGAAGATAAGCAGTGAAGATGTACGGGACTAAAGGAGGGAGGGTGAGAGATGGCAGGCAAGATGGTGATTAAAATATCATCATCATCATCACAGTCATCATCTTCATCAATCATCATCATCACCATCATCATCATCACCACCATCATTATCACCATCACGTTCATTATCATTATGATCACCATCACTTTATCATCACCATTATCATCACCATTATCATCATCATTATCATCACCATCATCATCCATATCATCATCAATATTATCATCATTGCTATGATCACAGTTATCATAATCGTCATTATTCTGATCAATTCCCCTTATTAATGAGTTGGTTATAATCCAAAAGCAAAGAATAAAAAGCGGGCACACACACACACACATACACACACACACACACACACACACACACACACACACACACACACACACACACACACACACACACAGGGGAGTGAAACAGAGCCATACATACCCCAGCCTCATTCTCTTGCACCTGACAATGGCCACAATGGGTGTACAACAGCTCAGTGTCTTGTCATACCTCTTCCTTAACTTGGCCCAGAATTTCGTCTTTTTGCAGCTTATTTCAGGTAGCTCGTCAGAAGAACACAAGGCTGCGTCTCTACATCCTTTTCATGGCACTTCCTCGTGACTAGCATCATATTTTAGTGGTCATCTCTTATTATAACTCAACACTGAAGATGAAGAGATGGAAACGTTAGGCCAAGTTAGAGAAAAATCAGTGCAGTATGCGATTACTGGTGGGACAGACTACCGATAACTACACCTTGGTTGTTTAGAGGGGGGGTCGATTTTCCCTCCAAAAACTGACACACGGCCTATGTTCTCTCTCTCTCTCTCTCTCTCTCTCTCTCTCTCTCTCTCACACACACACACACACACACACACACACACACACACACACACACACCTACACCCCCCGCACATACATACACCCCCCTACACACACACCTACACTCCCTTAACACACACACACCTACACCCACCCCACAGACACACCTACACCCCCACACACACATCCACATCCCCCCCACATACACACACACACGCACACGCACATACACACGCAGCAGCTTCCATAACTCGGCCACTTTTCCTTGCCAAGTCCCTGCATGAGGCAAGTTACATGCGTCATCCTGGGAAAAAAAACCTGAGCCTCGAGAGTTGGTGGTATGGCCGTGGTGGGAAAAAAAATAATACCATGGATATTACTATAAACTTGTTGTGTAAAAGTGGCTTAGAGGACGAGGCTGTGTTGTGTTATACGGGGCTGGCAGGAGGGCAAGGTCTGGTCTGGTTTGGTCTGCTCTGGTCTGGTTTGGTCTGCTCTGGTTTGGTTTGATTTGGTTTAGTTTGTTTTGTTTTGGTCTGGTCTGGTCTGGTTTGGTTTGATTTGGTTTGGTCTGCTCTGGTCTGGTCTGGTTTGGTTTGGTTGGTCTGGTCTGGTTTGGTCTGGTCTGGTTTGATTTAGTCTGGTCTAGTCTGGTTTGGTTTGGTTTGGTCTGGTCTGGTCTGGTTTGGTTTGGTCTGGTCTGGTCTGGTTTGGTTTGGTTTGGTTTGGTCTGGTCTGGTCTGGTCTGGTTTGGTTTGATTTGATTTCGTTTGGTTTGGTCTGTTCTGGTCTGGTCTGGTCTGGTTTGGTTTGGTTTGGTCAGGTTGAGCTAGATTCGGAAGAGATCCAGTTATATTGTTAGGTCTGGTTAGCTTCAGAAACGGTAGGTTAAGTTAGTAATATCCATGTTATTCAGACTAAATCTGACTCATTTAGCTTGACAGACAGGAAGACGAACTTAAGAGTATGTTAGGTTGTCTATAGTTAGGCAAAGTCAGACTGGGTTAAGATATATTTTATTTTTCAAGGAAAAAAAGGAAAATTGCAGTAAGTTAGATTACCAGTTATTTAGCTATGTTCTGTGGTCATTTTTAATTAGGTATGATTAGGTCTGGCTAGGATGACGTACGGCACCTTAAATTAGGTTACTTTAAATCAGATCACCTCAAATTAGGGCACCTTAAATTAAGACACCTTAAAGTGGGGAACTTAGATTACAGCACCTTAAATTAGAGCATCTTAAAATACGGCACCTTAAGTTACAGCACCTTAAATTATGGCACCTTATGCTGGGTACCTTAAATTAGGACACCTTAAATTTTGGGCACCATATATTATGGCACCTTACATTTGGGCACCTTAAATTAGGGCAATGTCTTAGGAACTAGCTAAGCCTGGGTCGCTTTGTCTAGCAAAAGTTAGTGTTGGTTAGGAACATTTTTAAAAAGCTTGTCTGTTCGGTGTGCAGAGTGACACAAAGGATCGTATTTTCATTGGTTAAGAAAGCTCCCTAACTCTCCATCTATCTATCATCCAATCCTACGTTGCCCCATGAGGAGCGTAGGAGCCCGGGGCTAGGCAAGTTGGTCCTGACATTTAAGATGAGAGTGACCAGCCTCACTCATCCCTGAGTGGCATTACTTGAGCAATAACCCCAACCACCCCTTGGATATAAACCTTCACTGGCTCAATCCGACTGGAGCGCCGCAACTACCCACTAAACCACCAGGCACTATAATTTGGTTACATGTTTACCACCTAGCGTCGTAAATGGTTTCCTGGTGTACAGGAAACCATTCGGCTTCTCACTCAGTGTAGAGTCACCCACAGGCTGAATGAAGAGGAAAGAATGAAGGAAAGAAAGAAAAAAGAGGGAATGTAAGGTCACCCGTAGGCAGAAAGACGAGGAAAGAATGAAGTAAAGAAAGATGAGGAAGGAAGGAAAGGAGGAAGGAGAGGAAAGGGCAGATACCCGAGAGCAGCACTACATCGAATGAGTCGATGGTGAGCTCCCCCACCTACCACAAAGCTCCCTAACACCTTTTCATTAACGATTTATTTTTAGATATAGCTGGATAATAACCTTTTGTACATTATCAAGAAGCCTCGGACAAGGACTGACCAAACGATGACGACCCAGGACCGGACAAAGGACTTGGTAATGAGTACATGGAATGTAAGAGGAGCGAATGATGAGGTGAAAGAGAGAGAGATTGTCCAGGTGCTTGAGGGTGCGAAAGTGGATGTATGTGGAATAACTGAAACAAAATGGAGAGGAGAAAGTGTGAGAGAATGGGAGTATGGATGGGGTATATGTGCAGGAGTAGATGAGAATGAGAGGGCAAAGGAAGGAGTGTGTATAGTTGTGAGTAAAAGATGGAAGAAGAGCATAAGACAGTATGGATCAGTTGGGTCAAGGATTGTGTGGGTAAAGTTGAAAGTTGGAATACAAATGTGGGCAATTGTGTGTGTATATGCGCCAACGCAAGATCGTGCTAGAAGAGTGAGAGAAGAGTTCTGGACAAATGTGGAAGTGTGCATGGAAAAGTTTGGAAGGAATGAGAGAGTGTTTTTGATTGGTGATATGAATGGTAAAGTTGGTAATGTGAAGGTGGATGGAATAGTTGGTGAGTGGGGTGTGCCTGCTGAGATAGATGAGAATGGGAGTGCGTTAGTGGACATTTGTGCTGGGAGGTGATAGCCAATACCCTCTTCAGGCATAAAATGATCCACAGGTATACATGGCGAGTGATGAGAAGGGTGGGTGGTGAACTGAATGAAAGGAAGGCAATGATTGATTATGTGTGTGTGGATGAAAGGATGCGAAGATGTGTAAAGGATGCAAGAGTGTATAGAGGTTGGGGGAGTGGACTTTCTGACCACTACTTGGTGGTGGCCAGAATTAGGATCCAAGTAAGATGGAAGAATAGAAGAAGGGAAAGACGAGAGGAAGGAGTAGTTGCAAGGACAGTGGAAAGGTTACAAGAGGATGAGAAAAAGGCAGAGTATAAGAGAGAAGTGGAGGAACGATTGGGCAAATATGAATTGGAGCAGATGGGAGACGTGGAAGGTGTGTGTAAGATATTTACAGAAGAAATATGTGCAGCATGTGATGTGGTGTGTGGAAGGAAGAGAAGACGGAGGGGGGTGCAAGGAACAGCGTGGTGGACTGAAGAGGTGAAACAGGCAGTGGCACAAAAGAAGGAAGCATACAATGAATGGATGAGAAATAGGGGTGTGGAAGAAGTTGAGAGGCGGAAGAGAGAGTTATATGTGGAAAGGAAGAGAGAGGTGAAAAGATTAGTAAGAGAGAGTAAGAAGAGAGTGGATGAGGAATTTGGAAGGAATTTGAGTGTAAAGTGGAGGGACTGTAAGAAAATGTTCTGGAGAGAAGTGAAAAGAGTAAGACAGGGTGGAAGTGAAGTTAGCAGGGGAGTGAAAGATAAAAATGGTAGATTACTAGTGGAGAAGGGAGAAAAAGTGAGCAGATGGAGAGAACACTTTAAGGAATTGTTGAACGTAGAGGATGGAAGTAATGCGAGTATAAGTGGCTGGGGAATGGCTGGGAGAAGGAGGGAGGTGAGAAGACAGGAAGAAATCAGTAGGATAGAAGTTGTGGAAGCAATGAAGAATGTTAAATCGGGGAAAGCCCCAGGAATTGATGGAGTGTGTGGCGAAATGCTGAAGCATGGGGGAGAGATAGTAGTAGAATGGATATGGAAGATGTGCAGATTGGCCTGGGAGGAAGGTAGAGTCCCGGAGGATTGGAAGTCAGGTATAATTATTCCCTTGTACAAAGGAAAGGGGGAAAAAGAAGTGTGTGGTAATCATAGGGGCATTTGTCTTCTTAGTATAATAGGAAAAGTGTATGGTAGGATACTTATAGACAGAGTTAGAGAAAGAACAGAGAAATTAGTTGGAGAAGAACAGGAGGCTTTAGGAAGGGAAGAGGTTGTGTAGATCAGATATTCATTCTTAGATCTTTAGTGGAAAAGTTTCTAGAGAAGGGAAAGAAGTTGTATGCGGCTTTCATGGATTTGGAGAAAGCATATGACAGGGTGGATAGACAAGGATTGTGGAAAGTGTTAAGAATATATGGAGTAGATGGGAAGTTGTTGAATGCTGTGAAGAGTATGTACGATGGTGCGAAGGCTGCAGTGCGTGTGGATGGTGAACTAAGTGAATTTTTCTCTTTGAGAGTTGGTTTGAAACAGGGATGTGTCATGTCTCCATGGTTGTTCAATCTGTACATGGATGGGGTAATAAAAGAGGTACAAGGTAGGGTAGTGGATGTTGGAGTGGCCCTGGTGAGAGAGGATAGTGTTTGGAAACTCCCTGTACTGTTGTTTGCAGATGATACTGTGTTGTTGAGTGAAGACGAAGGGGAGCTGCAAGGTTTGGTGGATGAGTTTGAGAGAGTGTGTAAGAAACGGAACCTAAAGGTGAATGTAGGGAAGAGTAAAGTAATGGTCTTTGAGAGAGGTGAAGTTAGTGAATGTACAGTGAGGTTGGATGGTGAGGAATTGGAAAATGTGAGTACGTTTAAGTATTTGGGTAGTGTGATGAGTAAGGATGGAGGTTTGGAGGGTGAAGTGCTTGAAAGGGTACAACAGGGAAGAAAGGTTGCTGGTTCCTTGAAAGCAGTGATAAGAAACAGGGAAGTGAGCATGGAAGTGAAAAAGTTACTACATGACAGTATTGTGATACCAACTCTAACGTACGGAAGTGAAGCTTGGATATTGTTGGAAGGACACAAGTCAAGAGTGAGAGCAGTGGAAATGAGTTATTTAAGAAGAGCCTGTGGAGTCACGTGGAGAGACAGGCTGACGAATGAGGATATAAAGGAGCGTTGTGGTGTGGATGTGGATGTGATAGGAAGCGTTATGAGGAACACACTGAGGTGGTTTGGCCATGTGGAGAGGATGGAGGGTGAAAGATTGACGAAGAGAGTGTATGTGAGTGAGGTGGAGGGGGGAAGAGGGAGGGGGAGGCCGAGGATGAGATGGAGGGATGGGGTGGAGAGGTATATGAGAAAGGGGGGTGTGAGTTTGGAGCAGGGCAGTGAAATGGCGGGGGACAGGGCGACTTGGAGGCGATTTGTTTGTGGCCACCCCAAACGGGATTGAGGCGTCTGGCAATAGATAGATAGACATTATCAAGGCAGAGTGTGGCGATATTGGGAGGATTTAGCAACACAGAGGACAGTAAGGTGTAATAAGCAAAATAAATCTTTTTTTTTTTCTTTTAATAACAGAACAGAGGAAGGAAAAACAAATTAGTAAAAAAAAAAAAAAATCCATACACCAGATTACTGGTGTCCTCTGTTCATAAAATATCTGTAACAGTTAGACTTGAACAGATGTGGGTTGAAATTTGGAGGGAAACAACTCTGGGGAAGCGAGTTCCAGAGAGATGCAGTTCGGGGAATGAAAGAATTCTGATAGGCAGAAGTTCGGCAATATGGCTGAGTGACATTCCAGTCATGAGCGCTACCAGATGCCCGTAGGGAAGGCATGGAGAGGTGGCTCCATGGACACAACTTCGTCTGAGCATTTGCCAAAAAAATATCTGTAAAATAATGCAAGGGAGGCAACATTCCTTCTTACTTGTAGGGGAGGTAGTTTATGTGTAATGGCAGGGTTGTTAATGATTCTAACAGCTTTGTTCTGAATTTTGTCTAGTTGTCTTAATGCAACCTCTCCACAACCATTCCACAAGGGTGAGCAATATTCAAGCTGAGAGCGCACATGACTCTTATAAATTATAGCTAACTGCTCATCGGCGAAGAAGTTACGGACTCTGTACAATAATCCAAGTTTCTTTGAGGCGGTTTTAGCAAGTGATCTGACATGAGAGGTCCAGCTGAGGGCACTGTTAAGTGAGACGCCGAGAATTTCAATACTTTTGGAGATGGGAATATTAGTAGCACTGAAGGTAATGTACGAATCTGGCAATATCTGTCTGTTAGTAAACTGTATATATTTAGTTTTACTAGCATTAAAAGAGACAACGTTGTTTTGTCCCCATTCACTGATCGTAGATAGATTTTGATTTATGGAGATGGCTGTACTGAGTTGAGAGGTAGAGATATTAGACTTTGTAAATGGGTGTCTGAGTGTGAATGAAATATGTAGTGTTGAGTCATCTGCAAATGAGTGAATGGGATTGTGGGTGACAGATAAGAGATCATTAATATGAACCAGAAATAGGGTTGGCTCCAGAACTGATCCCTGTGGCACACCGGCGTTAATTCAGTGGAAATTGTAATATACATCATCTACTTTAACTCTTATTTTCCTGTCACTAAGATATGAGGAAATCAAAGGAACAAAAGACGTTAGTCCATAGCAAGGGAGTTTGGACAGCAGGGAACGGTGCCATACTCTGTCGAAAGCTTTAGAGATATCAAGAGCTACTGCATGAGTTTCTCCAAAAAGATCAATTGATTGATGGATGGTACGAGTTAAGAGATTGAGTATGTCAATAGTGGATCTTTCGTGGCGAAAACCATATATTGATTCACTAATTAAGTTGTTGGATTCAAGATGTTTAAGAATGTGCTTATTAATTAAAGTTTCAAAAACCTTACCAAGAGAAGATGTGACAGCTATTGGTCTGTAATCAGAGGGGTCAGACGAACTTCCTTTTTCGGAATAGGGTGGATACTGGCTTATTTCCATGAATTTGGGAATAAAGAAGTACGTATGCACAGTCTGAATAATTTAGCTAGGACAAAGGCAAGTTCAGGGGAACACTTTTTCAAAACAATTGGCAGAATTCCATCTGGGCCTGGAGCTTTGTTGGTAGGTAAATTGTCTACGATGGATTTTATATATCTTGTCTGTATTTTAAGTGGAGCAGTTTCGGGAGAATCAAGTTCCAGTACTGGGACATTCTGGCTGGTATCGTTTATGGTAGAGTTTCTGGCAAAGGTACTAGCAAAGATATCTGCTTTCCCACGCAGGTCATTTGTAATGTTGCCATCTGAGGATTTTAGTGGGGGAATGGAAGATGACTTGTTAAAGTTATTATTGAAAGAATTAAGAGTTGACCAGAATATTCTATTGTCATTAAGGTTGTTAAGTAGTTTTGATGCTTGCTTTTGAAGAAAGTTTGATTTAGATAGATTTAATACAGCTTTTGCATGATTTCTAGCAATTTTAAATTGGGAGAGTGATTCAGATGTTTTTGATTTTAAGTAAGAATTATATGCTAATGACTTTTGGGCTGTTGTTCTGGCACAGTTGACATCAAACCATTTTGGAGAATTCGATCTTTTAGTGAACTGTTGACTTGGTATGAATAAATCCATATCAGCTAGTATTAAGTCGCAAATGTGGGACTGGGTAGAATTGGCATCACTAGAGAAGAAAGACTGCCATGGAAAGTCAGCAAGATATTATCTAAATCTATCCCAGTTTGCCCTATCAAAGTGCCATCGGGTCACCCTGACAGGTGCAGAACGGGGAGGTGTGAGAGGGTTAACTAATGAGGCTTTGATGAGATTGTGGTCAGAGGATCCAAGTGGTGACAGTACCTCTATCCTGTACTGATCTGGATTATTTGTCAAGAATAAGAGATGGGTTGGTTGCTTTACCAACTGGGTGAGATTAAACGATTCTGCAAACAGCTCGCACTCTAGACCAGTGTCGTCAGTCCTGGCAGAATGCAATAACCATTCGACATTATGTATGTTAAAATCACCCAAAATGGTAATTTCGGTGTCAAGGGTAAGGTTAAGGTTACTCAACTGAGTGGATATGGAATCAAATACACTGGGTTCCGAAGAAGCATTGGG
>NC_136973.1:17509011-17579011 GCF_032717465.1 Coenobita brevimanus
CACAAGACACATCGGCTCGACTGATCGAAATATATACGTGTTTTTTTCCTTAATTTTTGTCAACACATCAAGGTTGGTTTTATACACATACTAGTGTATATATACAGTACAGTATATATATATATATATATATATATATATATATATATATATATATATATATATATATATATATATATATATATATTGTTACAGAATATAGACTTAAATCACTACTGTCCCGCAAAGATCCAGGTTCAAAACAAAAGAGTTAGGTAAAATTACAAGTTAAAGTTTAATGCTCAAACTAACAACTAAACATTCAGGACTCATAAGGATAATGTAATGGCAAAACAGGTTAAATATATGGTTAACTGCAATAGCCTCTATTAACACGAAATTAGCAAGAGTAAATTTATCTAAGTCAGCCCTGATAAAATGAGAAAACCGGATAATGCTCAGTTAATGCAAGATATATTATTACAGATACAAAATATTATTAAAAATGACTGACATCAAAAACTCCACACGAACCACAAAAACCTTACCAGGCCTACGAATTAACACCTTATGCTATACAGTACAAGAAAAAATGTAATAACACTTATACTCAAATTACACAGCAGCTAGATGGTTGGAGACTTCCAGAGCACTCACAAAAATAATAACAACTGTACAGGGGAGGACAGAGATGTGAACAAAATGAGAAGTAGAGCTAAGTGGCAATTAATGCAGAGACTGAGCTCATTATATAGGGGCCGGTAGAGCTTGATACAACTTGTAAGAAGGACGCGCAAATGAAGCCATAGGGGACAAAGAGTTGACACTCCTGCTCTGAACAACAGAAAGAACGACTTACTCTACTATAAGGGAGGAGAAGGGGGAGTGAGGTAGAACACGGAAGCTTGGTCACTATGGAAGCCACGAGGCGAATCGTGATCAAACATGCAGCACACGGTACGTTAGAATTATACAAAGGATGATGAAATCATAGGCTATGTAACACCTCCCCACGAAGAAAAAGAAATTTACAAAGGAAATTTCTTATTACTCTAAAACAATCTGTCTAAAGTCTAGATAAGCAATCTGCAATAACATTTTCTTTCCCCTTGACATGTTGTATGTCTAATGAATACTCCTGAAGAAGTAGACTCCATCTTGTCAATCTCTGATTTTTATCTTTAAACTTACTAAGGAATTTCAGTGGGTTATGATCGGTATAAATGACTATGGTGTCAAAACCAGAACACAAATAAAATGAAAAATGCTGTAAACTCAAAATCAAGGCCAAAAGCTCTTTCTCAATAGCTGAGTAGTTCTTTTGAGGTGGAGTGAACTTCTTACTGTAATAAGATACAAGGTGTTCAATACCCTAATCATCCTCTTGCAGCAAAACAGCCCCAGCTCCTGTATCACTTGCGTCAACAGCCATCCTAAAAGGCTTAGCAAAATTTGGAGTAGCGAGCACTGGCTGACTTAATAGGATAGCTTTAAGTTTGCTGAAAGAGGATTCACAGTTATCGGTCCAGACAAATTTAACTCCCTTTTTCAGTAGGTTTGTAAGTGGTGATACAAGAATTGAAAAGTTAAGAACAAATCTCCTGTAATAACCTACCATTCCCAAAAATCTTTGTAGCTCTTTCCTACTTTTAGGTCTGGGAAGATCACATATAACCTGAACCTTAGCTCCTGGTGGTGCAACATGTCCATCACCAATTACGTACCCAAGGTACTGAACTTTAGCTTGACCAAACTTACACTTTGATAAATTAGCTACAAGATTAGCCTGAAACAAACACTCAAGAAATTTACTGACATGGCATAGGTGATCTTTCCAGTTGTCACTGAAGATTAATACATCATCAATATAAACAACACACCCTGCCAAACCCTCTGTTACAACATTCATGAGCTTCTGAAATGTGGCTGGTGCATTCTTCATACCATATGGCATTACCGAACATGCAAAAGTCTTTCCTAGTGTTACAAAACATGAGATCTCCCTAGCAGGTTCAGTCATAGGTACTTGCCAGTATCCCTTTAACAAATCAAACTTACTTATGTACCTAGCCTTTCCGATCTTGTCTATGCAATCTTCCACGCGAGGGAGAGGGTAAGTGTCTGTTTTGGTTAACTGATTAACATGTCTGTAGTCGATGCAAAGCCGCTGTGACCCACCTGGCTTAGGGACTAGAGTGACAGGAGAACTCCACTCGCTCTGACAGGGCTCAATCATCTTGTGGTCCAACATGTAGCCAAGCTCCTTCTGGATGAGAGGAACTTTCACTGGGTTCACACGGTAAGGAGGCAGTTTAATTGGGTTTGCGTCTCCAACATCCACATCATGCATCAACACAGTGGTTCTTCCTGGAGTGGCATGGAATACTTGCGGGTACTCCTGCAGTAATGCCGAAAACTCCTGCCTTTCCTTGGGAGCTAGATGAGAAAGCTTAGTCTGGAGATCATTCATGATATCAGGATTCTTCCCCAAACTATCACTCAGGCTCATACTGCATGGGAGAGCTTCACTTGCAGACTCGGGTGGAACAGCTACAGTGCAGACTGGGTTATTTTCGTCCCACCTGTGATATAACTTTAGCATGTTGATGTGACAAAGTTGCTTGTTCTTTCTACGATCTGGTGTGGCGATGATATAGTTGACATCACTGAGTTTCTTCTCCACGAAATAAGGACCACTAAACTTGGCTTGAAGAGGTTGCCCATACACTGGTAGCAGAATCAAAACCTGATCTCCTGGCTGAAAGTGGTGTAACCTGGACTTCTTATCATACCAAGTCTTCATCTTCTCCTGAGCAGCTCCTAAATTCTCTCTCGCCAGCTGTAAAGCAGTGGACAGCCGTTCTTAGAACTTCATCACATACTCCAGCAGGTTGACGTCATCTTCCTCCGACAGCCAGCATTCCTTGAGTAGCTTAAGGGGTCCTCTTTCTTCATGGCCAAACAGTAGTTCAAAGGGTGAGAAGCCCAGTGATTCATTTGGAGATTCTCTTGCAGCAAATACAACGAATGGAAGACCTTTATCCCAGTCTTTCTGATGTTCCAAACAGTATTTCCTGAGCATCGATTTGAGTGTTTGATGATATCTCTCCAACGCTCCTTGGGTCTGGGGATGGTAAGCTGAAGACGTGATCTGGGTGATGTCCAACTCTTTCAGAGACTGCTTGAAAACATTTGACATGAAATTACTTCCCCGGTTTGACTGTACCTCCTTGGGCAGACCAAACTTTGTGAAGAATCCCAGCATTTCCTTAACCACGTTCTTTGCCGAGATATTTCTAAGTGGAATGGCTTCAGGATAACAAGTAGCCATATCAATCAGGGTCAACACATAAGAAAATCCTGAAGAAGTCATAGGAAGAGGGCCCACAATATCCACCAACACACGGGTGAATGGCGCCTCAAAAGGAGGAATGGGAACTAGAGGTGCAACCTATTCGGTCTGATTACACTTCCCAACAACTTGACAGGTGTGACAAGACTTACAATACCAGGAAACATCTCTGAAGATACCTGGCCAGTAGAAGTGTTTCAAGATGCGTGCCACAGTCTTCCTCACTCCAAGGTGTCCTGCCAAACTGGAATCATGAGCCACTCGAATGATATCCTGCCTACAAACACGAGGGATGACAACTTGATGTACAACCTCCCATTCACAGTCGGCTGATGCTGTTGGGGGTCTCCACTTCCTCATAAGTACTCCTGACTTTACATAATAACAAGTAGAAGCACCAGCTGACTCTTCCTCACTGCAAGCAGAGTTAGCTAGACCTTTCAACTCAGGGTCAGCAACCTGCAACTCAACCAACTCTTGACGAGACAAATTATCAACACTACGGGGTACTGCCTCATCTGGTGAGTGGTCCAAATTAGCAAGAAAAGTGTCAGCTAGGATAACATCATCATCATCATTATCCTCTAAGTCACCAGTAACTTTAGACTTAGCCCTAGTGACAGCACATGCAGAGAACACATCAGGGACATCACAATCCTGGGTCGCAGCCACTGGCTCACTAGACAACTGAGGAGCTGGACACACTTGACTTCCACCAATATCATTTCCAAGTAAGAAAGTTACACCTGACATTGGGAGTGTCTCAACCAACCCAACCATAACGGAACCATTAACAAAACCAGACTCTAAATTCACTCTGCACAGAGGGACAGAGAAGTAATTATTCCCTACACCTAGTAAGATTACGGTTTCATCAGAGGAATTAACATTAGAGCCTAGAACACTGGTCAGCATAAGAGATTGGCAAGCACCTGTATCACGATATATTTTAACTGATTTCCTGTCATTACTGTCTAGAGGACTGACAAAACCATCAGACAGGAAATTAGCACATGAACTCTTGAGAGTGTCACCCACGTTACTGCTCAAAAGAGGAGCTTCATCATGAGAATTTAATTTACCCCTCAAAGCACGTTCAGTTAACTCAGTTAAAGAATTCTGGGAACTCTCAAGGGTGGACACTAGACCAATTGACTGAATATTTAAAGACTCCTTTTTGTTCACATCACGCTGTCTCCTGAAACATTTCTCCGTAGTATGACCAAGCTTACTACAATAAGTACATTTACTTTTCTGAAATCTAGAGGTGAAGCTGGTATTTACTTCCTGAGAAACATCATCTTTATTCTCTTTCCTGTTACCTGTACTCTGAGTAGAGGCAACGTACTTACTCTCAGCTTTCCTTTTTTCTTTAGAATATCTCTTGTGAGTGAGAACATATTCATCAGCTAAAACTGCAGCATCAGACAAATTATCTATTCTTTTCTCATCAAGATATAGGCTTACATCTTTATTAATACACCTTTTGAAGTCCTCCAGCAAAATCATCTGCTTAAATTTATCAAAATCAGAATTTACATTCTTAGAATTTAACCACTGTTCTAACAGATCTTCTTTGATTTTTGCATACTCAACATGGGATTGCTTATCTTGCTTATAAGTTGTCCTAAATTTTACTCTATAGGCTTCAGGAACAAGCTTATAGGCCTTAAGAATCAAGCTCTTAACTACATCATAATTATCAGATTGATCCTGAGGCAAAGATGCTTAAGTTACTTGAGCTTTACCAGTGAGAACACTCTGTAGGAGTACTGGCCAATACTTTTTGGGCCAATTAAAACCTATAGCTACCCTCTCAAACAACTGAAAATACTTTGTTAAATCAGATTCATTAAAAGGAGGGACAAGTTTAACATTTTTAGCCACATCAAAATCATCAGAGCTAGATGATCCAGTTCCACTTTGTTTCATGCGATACTCATGGTCTGCCTGAATCCTAGCAATTTCAATTTGTGCCTGTGCCTCCTGAATACGAGCCTGAGACTCAGCCTCCTTAGCACGAGCCTCCTGCAGGGCTAGCTGTAACTTAGCTATTTCAATCTGCGTTTGCTCATCTGGAGGAGTTACATTAAACAAGCTTTTATCAATCATGTCAACAATTTGATCTTTAGAATGATGAGAGCGAACAGCAATTCCCAATTGTTGAGCAACAAGCTTAAGTTCATTCTTTGTTCTGTTTTCTACATCACACACTGTTTGCACATTTGACAAAAAATCTTTGGCTTCATCAAGAGTAGTAATAGTAGACATCATGAATAAATCACAGTCACAAAATATCAAGCAATATCCTTATGATAATATCCTGAATATCCTGATAAAAGGTCGCCAAATTTATGTTACAGAACAGAGATAATGAACATTTCAGGTGAGAACTAAAATCACTACTGTCCCGCAAAGATCCAGGTTCAAAACAAAAGAGTTAGGTAAAATTACAAGTTAAAGTTTAATGCTCAAACTAACAACTAAACATTCAGGACTCATAAGGATAATGTAATGGCAAAAACAGGTTAAATATATGGTTAACTGCAATAGCCTCTATTAACACGAAATTAGCAAGAGTAAATTTATCTAAGTCAGCCCTGATAAAATGAGAAAACCGGATAATGCTCAGTTAATGCAAGATATATTATTACAGATACAAAATATTATTAAAAATGACTGACATCAAAAACTCCACACGAACCACAAAAACCTTACCAGGCCTACGAATTAACACCTTATGCTATACAGTACAAGAAAAAAATGTAATAACACTTATACTCAAATTACACAGCAGCTAGATGGTTGGAGACTTCCAGAGCACTCACAAAAATAATAACAACTGTGCAGGGGAGGACAGAGATGTGAACAAAATGAGGAGTAGATCTAAGTGGCAATTAATGCAGAGACTGAGCTCATTATATAGGGGCTGGCAGAGCTTGACACAACTTGTAAGAAGGACGCGCAAATGAAGCCATAGGGGACAAAGAGTTGACACTCCTGCTCTGAACAACAGAAAGAACGACTTACTCTACTATAAGGGAGGAGAAGGGGAGAGTGAGGTAGAATACGGAAGCTTGGTCACTATGGAAGCCACGAGGCGAATCATGATCAAACATGCAGCATACTGTACGTTAGAATTATACAAAGGATGATGAAATCATAGGCTATGTAACAATATATATATATATATATATATATATATATATATATATATATATATATATATATATATATATATTGTTACATTGCCTATGATTTCATCATCCTTTGTATAATATATATATAAACATACTGATCCGTGAAAATATTGTGTAGAATACATAGGATCCGAATCTGCTCCAAAATTTAATCAGTTGTTCCTTGACCCATGGCCCACTCTTCCACAAACGTTATTGAAATTCATTGAGAACTTTTGGATATACACGGGATCCAGATCCGGATTCGGGTCCGCCCCAAACCTTAATTTATTCTCTCTTGGCCCATCGCCCACCGCTACACAAAATATAATTGAAAGTCACTGAGAACTTTTTGAGATATCGTGTAGACAAACAGACAAACATAGGTGAATACATAACCTCCTGCAAATTCGTTGGCGGAGGAAATCATAAGCCGATAACTATGCATAAAGCACACACACACACACACACACACACACACACACACACACACACACATGAACGCACTGAGGACCAAGAAAAAATTCAAAACTGCTGGCATTTTTTGCTTCTCTCTCTCTCTCTCTCTCTCTCTCTCTCTCTCTCTCTTAATCTGTTGCTGGGGCAAAGATACGTGGTCATGATAACTCAGCCAGCCTGTGATTGCTGGTGCAGGAGTCCTTGCTCTCTCTCACTCTCTCTCTCCCTCTCTCTCTCTCTCTCTCTGGTGTGTATGTGTGTGTGTGTGTGTGTGTGTGTGTGTGTGTGTGTGTGTGTGTGTGTGTGAGAGAGAGAGAGAGAGAGAGAGAGAGAGAAAGACTTCAGGTACCTCTTATTACTGTTTATTGTACAAAATAACAGTACATCTCTCTCTCTCTCTCTCTCTCTCTCTCTCTCTCTCTCGGGATACTCTATTTGCCAGCCCAGAAGACCCCTGACTGTCAGTTGTTTATGGTGGTGTCTGAGTGGCTGAGAGAGAGAGAGAGAGAGAGAGAGAGAGAGAGAGAGAGAGAGAGCAGAATTTAATACTGGAGGAAAAAAGAGAATGGAAGAAAAGAATAAGAGAAAAAGAAAGGAAAACGAACGTGTTGGGGAAAGGGAAGGGAAGTGAAACAAAGCAAGCTGGTAAAAGATACTCTCTCTCTCTCTCTCTCTCTCTCTCTCTCTCTCTCTCTCAGATAAATGGATTAAAGACATCAATTAATACTCGATAAGTTTTTCTCAATTCAGTACCAATATAATCTTTATTTCTTTTATATCAGTTACTGTGTGTGTGTGTGTGTGTGTGTGTGTGTGTGTGTGTGTGTGTGTGTGTGTGTGTGTGTGTGTGTGTGTGTGTTTTACCCTTTTTTTTCTCCCAGGTGATATAACGGAGGGACTGGTGGGTGGGGGAGAGCCTTCCTCCTGCCTAAACATGTCGTACACACGTTGGTTAAATTTACAGTGAACCTTAACATCACCCAATAGGTCATTTATATTATCTGCTTCCTATGTACTTATCTATATCTCTCTCGTATCTTAAAACTTCTCGACCCGTTCTCGCCGTTTAAGCAAGCTCCCTAACACCTTCTCTTAAGCTATTAATGTTGTTTATTACACCTAACTGTCCTATTCTGTTATATAAAGCCCTTTTGATATTGCCATACTCTAAAGAGGCGAAGTACAAAATTATATGTATCAGCCATACCCAAAAATAAATAGCTAAGGAAGAGGTGATAGGAAGCTTTCTTAATTGGCGAGAATAAAGGCAATTATCTCTCCTTCCTTTCATTATCTGTTATCTTTCATTTCTCTCTTCATTTCCCTGTCCAATCTCTTCATCATCTTCCTTGAACCACCTCCTTTTTCTTCAATAATTCATCATCATCTCACTTTACCTCTCCTCCTCTCACCTCCCTCCTTTGCCTCCCTCATTCCTCTTACATCAGCATTCATCATCCCTTCTTACCTCTTCCCCTCACCTCCTTCCCCCTCCTTCACCTGCCTCTTCCTTCACCTGGTCTCTCCTTCATCTTCCTTCGCTGTACCCCAAAGAAAATGCTTTGGCCTTCAAATTTTGCCTTCCCCTCCCCCCCACTTCCTTTACAGCTCTAGCCATTTCTATTCTCCCTCTTCTTCTTCCTCTTCTGTTTCTTCCTTTTCTTCTTCTTCTTCTTCCTCTTCTTCTTCTTCTTCTTCCTCTTCTTCTTCTTCTTCTTTTTCCTCCTCCTCTTCTTCTTCCCCTTCCTCTTCCTTTTTTTTTTCTTCCTCCTCTTCTTCCTCTTCTTCTTCTTCTTCTTCTTCTTCTTCTTCTTCCCCTTCTTCTTTTTCCTCTTCGTCTTCTTCTTCTTCATCTTCTTCTTGTTCTTCATCTTCATCTTCTTCCAACTCATTATCACCACCTTCGTCATTTTCGGAATCATCATCATCATCATCATCATCATTACTGGCGTAATTTTTTGCATACTATCACGATAATTTTCGGCTTCATTATTATTAATTATTATTATTATTGTTAATTATTATTATTATTATTATTATTATTATTATTATTATTATTATTATCATTATTATTATTATTACAATTATTATTGTCGGCATTATTCTTGTTACTCTTCATAAAACCGTCATCACTAACACCATCACCATCATCATTATCACCATCAACGTCATCATCATCATTACTATTACTGGTGCATAATTTGTCAAAATCGCCAGAATTTTAAGTTTCATCATTATCAGCATCATTACTGTCTTTATTACTATTGTCACTATTAATGTTACCATCATTTTCATCACTTTAATAAATCTATCACTGTATTTACCACAGTTAAAGTAAGATATGGTCATTTTACAAGCGATAAATTAATATTAAATATAAACCAGTTACCCCTAAACTAACACTGGTTGTACACGTTTTCTATGGTTTAAGATGCACGTTCAGGTGACGTCAGGGGAGGTCATACCAGGTCGGCTAAGGAAGCTCCCTAACACCTTTTCCTAAGCGATTTATTTTGTTTATTACACTTTACTGTCCTCCGAGTTACATAAATAATTCCAATATCGCCATGCTCTGCACAAATAACGTGCAAAATGATATTAACCGGCCACATCCAAAAATAAATCGCTAAGGAAGAGGTGCTAGGGAGTTTCCTTAACTGGCGAGAATACGAAGCTATGTCTCAACAGCCAGAATTCATGTCGATTAAGGAAGCTGCCAAACACCTCTTCCTTAGCGATTTATTTCTGGATACGGATGGCTAATATCGTGTTGTACGTTATTTATGTAGGGTATGGTGATATTAGAATTATTTATATCACACAGAAGAGGACGGTAAGGTGTAATAAGCAAAATAAATCGCTTGGGAAAAGATGTTAGGGAGCTTTCATAACCGACGAGAAAACGGGCCTGTCACTAAAGATTTATTCCACGAATATACTGTTTTTATTTTTATTTCTCCTGTGGGTATTCTCTCTCTCTCTCTCTCTCTCTCTCTCTCTCTCTCAATCAGTTCCCTCACCACCTCATTCCAGGCAATCCAACACATTTCCCCAACACCACATCAATGCCATTAATTATAACAGACAACACACACCACGTCATTACACAGCACCACGTCATTACACAGCACCACTTCATTACACAGCACCACGTCATTACACGGCACCACGTCATTACAACACAGCACCACGTCATTACAACACAGCACCACGTCATTACACAGCACAGCACCACGTCATTACAACACAGCACCACGTCATTACACAGCACCACGTCATTACAACACTAATTGCTCGTTAAGGCCATTGTACCCGTAACCACCAACTCATTAACATAACATCATTAGCATATATAATTACCATGGCTGACTCCTATCTTGTAATGTGATGTGGTAATGATGATGATATTGATAATTTTCTTACCAGTTTGATCAGTTACTGTTTCAAGTTTTACACGACTCTCTCTCTCTCTCTCTCACACACACACACACACACACACACACACACACACACACACACACACACACACAACAGACAAACAACCCACTCTTTACACAATAATCGGTACACGAACAAAGCCAATCATGAGAGAGAGAGAGAGAGAGAGAGAGAGAGAGAGAGAGAGAGAGAGAGAGAGAGAGAGAGAGAGAGCATTTACAAAGCCCGAATTTTAATGATGGAAAAAAACGAGCGAAGTACTAAGAAAAATGGAAAATAATTTCAAAACTCGGGGGAAAGGAGGGGAAAAATGGATATAATGACCATACAAAAAAAGTGAGAGACTGACGAGGAGAGTGTGAGTGAGGTGGAGGGGGGGAGAGGGAGGGGGAGGCTAAAGATGAGATGGAGGGATGGTGTTGAGAGGTATATGAGGGAGGGGGGAGTGAGTTGGGGGGAGAGCAGTCAAATGGTGGATGATAGAGCGACCTGGAGGCGTTTTGTCTGCGGCCACCCTTTGCGGTATTAGGGCGTCGGGCTGTAGATAAATAGATAGTATATGGGAAAATAAAATACCCCTGGGATGGGAGCGTAAAGAAGAGTATGGGAGAATATTGAAGCGTAAACAGGAGAGGGAGGGTAGACGGTAGATACCAAAAGTAGATGCCAACAGTAGATTAGAGAACAACATCGACACACTCGCTGATAAGGGTAGAATATTAAAAACTGGCCATGTGGAGATGATGGACAGTGAGAGACTGACAAGGAGAGAGTATGTGACTGAGGTGGAGGGGGGAGAGGGAGGGGGGAGGCCAAGGATGAGATGGAGGGATGGAGTGGAGAGGTATATGAGAGAGGGGGGTGTAAGCTGCTAGCAGGGCAGTGAAATGGAGGGGGACAGAGCGACATGGAGGCGATATGTTTGTGGCCACCCCTTACGGGATTAAGGTGTCTGGCAATAGATAGATAGATAGATAGATGAGAAAATGTAATTAATCATTGACTCCAGAAAAAATATATAAATGTAGAGGGAAAAATCACGTACTCTTCGCTACAGGAATAAAAAAATTACGTGGATGGGAGGTGAATTTATAACCTTGTACTGAGAAAATATAAAACATTCTGATACATTAGGAAAATAATGAGGAAAATAAAAATGCTGATTAGGAAAATAATGAGGAAAATAAAAAAATTGATATAAAGAAAATAATGGGCAAAATATAAAAAAAATTGTTGATATGAGGAAAATAATGGGGAATATAAAAAAAAAAATGATATAAGGTAAAGGAGAAAATATAAAAACATTGTTGATACATGCGGAAAAAAAAAACTGTTGATATAAGGAAAATAATGGGGAAAATATAAAACATTTCTGATTTCAGGAAAATATGGGGAAAGTATAAAAGATATGATAAAAGGAAAATAATTAGGAAACTATAAAAAATTATGAGGAAAATAATGGAAAAAAAAATGTTGATGTAAGGAAAATAATGGAGAAAATTAAAAAACACAAATATAAGAAAATTAAAGGGGAAAATATAAAAAAATGTTGATACAAGGAAAATAATGGAAAAAAAAAAAATGTTATTAGGAATATAATGGAGAAAATATAAAAATTGTTGATATCAAGAAAATAATGGAGAAAATAAGGAAAACTGATATATGGAAAATAACGGGGAAAATATAAAAAATAGTTGATAAGGAAAATAATGGAGGATAATATTTAAAAAAGATAACAAAAATAATGAAAAAAATCGTTGATGTAAGGAAAATACTGGGGAAAATAAAATAACTGTTGATAAAAGGAACATAATTATGTTATGAGAAAAGGAAAATAATTAGAAGCGTTAAGGCTGGAGTACAGAAAATCAATGTTCACAGCATAAGCCTGAAGCTGTAAATATATGAACATTCGCAGAGGAAGGAGCAGACAATTAAATATTAAAAATAAAAGTACAGTATTCAAACAGAGTGGTGAGATTAGTGTAAGATGTTGTGAATCTTCTGCTACTGATGATGATGATGATGATGATGATGAGTCCTCACCCTTCTTCTTTTTCCTCTTTTTCCTTTTCATCTTCTGTCTCCTTCTTATTCTTTTCTTCTACCTTCCTCTTCTTCCTTCTCCTCTTCCTTCTCCTCTTCCTCCTCCTCCTCCTCCTGCTCCTCCTCCTCCTACTACCACTACTTCTCTTCTTCTTCTTTCTTCTCCTCCTCCTCCTGCATCTCTTCTTCTTCTTCTTCTTCTTCTTTCTTCTTCTTCTCCTCCTCCTCCTGCTTCTCCTCCTCTTCCTCTTCTTCTTCTTCTTCTTCTTCATCATCTTCTTCTTCTTCACCTCCTTCTTCCACCACTCCTGCATGAGACAACCCTAACATGTACTCAGTGTGGACGGTGGGCGTTAGCGCCCAAGCGAAGACATGTGAAGGTGTATGAGATAGGACTGCTGCAGAAATGTCGGGCCGGCGGGGAGAGAGGGTTTTGAGTTACGCAAATTGGACGTCAAGATTTTACGAATTCGCTCTGAGTCCATTACGAATTTTACGAAAGAATTAATGTGGAGCGAGTACCTTAGGCGAGGGATTTGAGCTGTATTCTCGCCAGTCCAGGAAGCTCCCTAGCTAATCTTCCTTAGCGATTTATTTTTGGATATGGCTGGGTAATATTCTTTATGTTCTACTTCTGCACTGTATTAGAGAGAGAGAGAGAGAGAGAGAGAGAGAAGTAAAAAAAAAATGCGAGAGATCTAGCAGACAAGAAAGAAATGAGCGAGGAAAAGGAGGGAAAAAACTAGAGAGAGTAAGAGAGGAAATTGGAGGTGTAGGTAAAAGAAAGAAAGGAAAGAAAGAAAGCGAATATTCGATCGAGAAAAAGTGAGCGAGGAAAAAAGAATGAGAAATATCTTGCTGGTGTCAGAGAGAGAGAGAGAGAGAGAGAGAGAGAGAGAGAGAGAGAGAGAGAGAGAGAGAGAGAGAGAGAGAGAGAGCCTAATGAATTATGTAAGATCACTTGCTACCTTCCCCAATCCCACATAGGCTACATCTCACTGTGGGGGTCGTACATAGGCTACATCTCACTGTGGGGGTCGTACATAGGCTACATCTCACTGTGGGGGTCGTACACAGGCTACATCTCACTGTGGGGGTCGTACATAGGCTACATCTCACTGTGGGGGTCGTACATAGGCTACATCTCACTGTGGGGGTCGTACATAGGCTGCATCTCACTGTGGGGGTCGTACACAGGCTACATCTCACTGTGGGGTGTCGTACATAGGCTACATCTCACTGTGGGGGTCGTATATAGGCTACATCTCACTGTGGGGGTCGTACATAGGCTACATCTCACTGTGGGGGTCGTACATAGGCTACATCTCACTGTGGGGTCGTACAAAGGCTACATCTCACTGTGGGGTCGTACATAGGCTACATCTCACTGTGGGGGTCGTACACAGGCTACAACTCACTGTGGGGGTAGTACATGTGGCTACATCTCTCTGTGGTGGGTCGTACATAGGCTTCATCTCACGTTGGGGGTCGTACATAGGCTACATCTCACTGTGGGGGTCGTACATAGGCTACATCTCACTGTGGGGGTCGTACACAGGCTACATCTCACTGTGGGGGGTCGTACATAGGCTACATCTCACTGTGGGGGTCGTACATAGGCTACATCTCACTGTGGGGGTCGTACATAGGCTACATCTCACTGTGGGGGGTCGTACATAGGCTACATCTCACTGTGGGGGTCGTACATAGGCTACATCTCACTGTGGGGGTCGTACATAGGCTACATCTCACTGTGGGGGTCGTACATAGGCTACATCTCACTGTGGGGGTCGTACATAGGCTACATCTCACTGTGGGGGTCGTACATAGGCTACATCTCACTGTGGGGGTCGTACATAGGCTACATCTCACTGTGGGGGTCGTACATAGGCTACATCTCACTGTGGGGGTCGTACACAGGCAACATCTCACTATGGGGGTCGTACATAGGCTACATCTCACTGTGGGGTGTCGTACATAGGCTACATCTCACTGTGGGGGTCGTACATAGGCTACATCTCACTGTGGGGGTCGTACATAGGCTACATCTCACTGTGGGGGACGTACATAGGCTACATCTCACTGTGGGGGTCGTACATAGGCTACATCTCACTGTGGGGGTCGTACATAGGCTACATCTCACTGTGGGGGTCGTACATAGACTACATCTCACTGTGGGGGTCGTACACAGGCTACATCTCACTGTGGGGGTCGTACATAGGCTACATCTCGCTGTGGGGGTCGTACATAGGCTACATCTCACTGTGGGGTGTCGCAATGGTTAGCAAATCTCCACTGGAACTGAAAGAACGCGAGATCAATTCTGGGGCTGTTTTGTAATTTTTCTCCCTTGCCCTGTTTACCCTGCTATAGATTCGAATTTTAGACCTCGATATAAAAAAAAGTTCTATACTCCTTTCACGCTAAATTGACCCAGATTTTCACCAGTACCACGAAAATAAGGGGTTGATATTTTGAACTCGTTTTGAACTCTCTTTTAGTCCAAAGCTCGTAATTTGCTATCAATAACACGAAAATAATTAGTTGGTACTTGAACTTAGTTGAACTCGCAACTGAGTACGGGTAATTTTCCACTAACACTACGAAATGGATCAGCGAGTCGATATTTTGAACTCTATTGTAAACCAGAACTCTTTACGCAATCAATATGGCATTTTGGAGTAAGATCGAAATAATGGTAACAGGAAAGAAATGTACCTGAAAACTTTAAGGCGTAGGGATGGAAGTCGTATTGCAGAGCTTCCCACTCCAGTATGATACGCGAGAAAATACCGATCGAAGAAGCCTTTGTAACTGTTTTCCGTTTTCCACAGTAGTATGGTTTGAAAATGGTTTTGTGGATCATGAAATGCAACAGAGAAACACTCTGACAAATGAGGAAGTGAGGGAGCGTTGTGGTGTAGATGTGCATGTGATAGAATGCGGTAGGATATATACATTGAGGTAGTTTGGCCATGTGGAGAGGATGGAGAGCGAGAGACTAACAAGGAGTGTATGTGAGTGAGGTGGAGGGGGGGAGAGATAGGGGGAGGGGGAGGATGAGATTGAGGGATGGAGTGGCGAGGTATATGAGAGAGGGGGGGGTGTAGCTGGGAGCAGGAAAGTGAAATGTTGGGGGACAGGGCGACATGGAGGGAGTTTGTTTGTGGCCACCCCTTACGGGATTGAGGCGTCTGTCAATAGATAGATAGACAGATAAATGCAACACTGATCGATCGACCTAGCATCTAGAAAAATAAATCAGTTCTGGCTCTATTAGGTAAAAAATTAACCTCTGAAAAGCGTGGCGGTCAGGTCGGGGTCATGGCATGTTAGGTCGCTCATTGTAAATTTCCGCCCACACATTCGCTTGCTCGCTCGCTCGTAACGACACTCAACAAGCCCCTTAATTGCATGAAAACCAGGCTGATGTGGTTAATGGCTGTCTGTTGTGGCGGTAATTGGCCTATCAGTCAATCAGTGCGGTAATTATGCATAAGGCTGGGTCGTTCAGTGGGGCCAGTTGACTGGGTGGAGTGCGTAGCTGGGGAATGAGGCAGGGGTTTGTGTGGCCAGTCCTGTCTGCTGATCAACTGAGTGTTTGGTTTATCCCTGTGGTCAGTGAAAAACTGTGACTCAGTGAGTAGGTGAGTGAGTGGGTGAGTGAGCGAGGGAGTCGGTCAGTCACCCAATCAGTCAGTATATTATCAGTCAATCAGTCAGTAAGCTAAACTCAGTCAGTCAACGAACCCCTTCAGACAGTCAGTCGGTCGGCCAGTCAGTCAGTTACTCAGCCAGCCAGTCAGCCAGTCAGTCAGTCAGCCAGTCAGCCAGCCAGTTAGCCAGTCAGTCAGTCAGCCAGTCAGCCAGCCAGCCAGTCAGTCAGTCAGCCAGTCAGTCAGTCAGCCAGCCAGTCAGTCAGTCAACCAGTCAGTCAGTTAGCCAGTCAGTCAGTCAGTAAATCATGGCAGGTCAACTATACCCTCTTCACCTTAACTTGGCCCACACTTTCGTCGTTTTGTGGTGACAAAGACAATACTTGGGCTCTAAATCCTTTCCATAGCACTTTTTCGTGACTAGCACCACGTTCTGACAATATTCTCGGCACTGAACGTGGAGAGATGGAAATTTTAACCCACGTCAGAGTAACATGAGCAGCGTCCACTATTAATTTAAGTTTATATTAAGAGGTCATGTCAGTAGAGAAGAATTTATAGAAGAAAAATCAGAAAGAATGTAGAAAAAGGATATTCATTACCTCTCTCTCTCTCTCTCTCTCTCCTGGGTAGTAAATGCACCGTCCTATGTCACTCCCATTAGGCTCTCATTTTTCCTGTACTCCGTCTAATGCATCTCTCTCTCTCTCTCTCTCTCTCTCTCTCTCTCTCTCTCTCTCTCTCTCTCTCTCTCTCTCTCTCTCTCAATCCTCCTCTCCTCATCCTTTCTTTCCTCTGACTCCCTTTCCTCTTCTTCCCTCTGGACCCCCTTCCCATTCTTCTCTCCATTCCTCCTCTTCCCTTTCCCTCCCTTCCTCCACTCTATCCTTCCCTCCCTTTTACTGCCCCTCCCATTCCTCTCACCTCATCATTCAGGCTTTGTTTTATCCTTCCTACCTCTATTCCTCATCAGTTTTCTCTACTCCTCCTCTTCCTCCTCCTCCTCTCCTTGTTCTTCTTTTTCTTCTTCCTCTTCTTCTTCTTCTTCTTCTTCATCTTATTCCTCCTCCCCCTTCTCCTCCTCCTCCTCTTCCCAGCATCTTCATTCCGAATTTTTCTCTTCCTTTGACCTTGAGTAATGACATTAACCCCAACTATAAAGTGGAAAAGAGAGAGAGAGAGAGAGAGAGAGAGACACACACACACACACACACACACACACACACACACACACACACACACACACACACACACAAAATAGAAAGTAGAAAAAAGAAGAGGAACAGTAAGAAAAAATAGGAAAGAATTAATGGAAGAAGAAAAATGAATGGAAAAAGAAATTGAAAAATCGAGAGAGAGAGAGAGAGAGAGAGAGAGAGAGAGAGAGAGAGAGAGAGAGAGAGTTTAATTTAATATCCAAAGTGGTGATGGTGGAGGAGGGAGGAAAGGAGAGGAGGAATATTGAACACCCCACCTCCTCATCTCTCTCTCCCTCTCTCTCTCTCTCTCTCTCAACCGTCCATATACACCCTTCCCAATATCCAGTCAAACGCAAATCCTACAAACCACATGGGCAGCAAAAATAAAAAATAAAATAAAAATAAAATAAATAAATAAATAAATCCCTTCAATATTTATCAGTTCACTGGCTTTGTTCTGAGCTGCAACATACACTGAAAACCCTGTGTGTGTGTGTGTGTGTGTGTGTGTGTGTGTGTGTGTGTGTGTATTGTTTGTGGTAATTGTGTAAGTGTATTGTTTTCGGGTAATTGTGTAAGTGTATTGTTTTCGGGTAATTGTGTAAGTGTATTGTTTGTGGTAATTTCACATGTGGTTTACGTTTCAACAAAGGTAAACACACACACACACACACACACACACACACACACACACACACATCTATCTATACATATAAGTATCCATCTATCTTTTATCTATCTTTATATCTTTTATTTATCTATCTGTTTATCAATCAATCTATCAATCCAGCCATCTATCTATTTCTATCTTTATCTATCTACCTATTAATTTATCTATCTACCCATCTATCTGTCAGTCCATCTATCTATCTTTCTATACACGTTTTAATTTTAATCTTTTTATTTTTACTCAGGCGTGCAAGTCAGGAAACTATCTATCTACTTATCTATCTATTTATCTGTCTATTAATTTATCTATCTACCTATCTATCTAGCTATCAATCTATCTATACACGTTTCAATTTAATCCTATATTTTCACTCAGCCTTACCAGTCAGGAAAGGTAAGCAGTACCTGAATAATTATAACCTCTAATAGAGCGATTTTTTTTTGCAGGTAATTTTTAGCATAACCCGACGAAATTTATATGTATGGGAGACAGACCCTTTGCTCTCTTTCTCTCTCTCTCTCTCTCTCTCTCTCTCTCTCTGTTCTGACACCACCAAAATTGTTTATATATAAATCTCTTCCGTCAACTCAAAAAATTAATCTAGCGATAAAATTTGAAAAAAATATATATATAATAAAAAAAATCCCAATATTGAATGTAATAATATTTTTGGTCCTTTTTGGGTTGTTCTCTTGGGAATAAATGATTTTAACGGGAAGAGAGAGAGAGAGAGAGAGAGACAGAGTGTGTGTGTGTGTGTGTGTGTGTGTGTGTGTGTGTGTGTGTGTGTGTGTGTGTGTGTAGACCCTGAAACTCACTAGGAGGGATCTTTCCAACTCTACATAATCTATCTATCTATATACCTAGGCTGCTTCCCCCAAGGAAAGGGAGGTAGCCGAGACAGGACGACACACTCCCCATTTACTCATCCATTCAAACACATTCATTCGCATCTTAGCCCCAAAGGGGAGAACGGACAGATCCTCACCGCACTACACCGCACAAGGGTCAACTGCGCAATGCAATCAGTGACATCCGCACCAGGGCTCGACACTAGAGCTGGTTTACCCCTGCCACAGCATAATAGACCCATCCCCTTACCTGCACCTGACCTGACTAACTGATCAGACCAAATGCGGGAGAATATCCCCTCAGGGTCGCGTCATCATTTATTCATTCACAATTTTTCTCCATTTATTTCTGTCACGCACAGCCACTCTTCCTTGCTCAACAGACATCCCTATCGCATCCAACGCTCTCTTCACACTGTTCATCCATCCTATTCATGGTCTCCTTCTCAGCCTTACTCCTCTCACATCAGATCTAGTTATCTTTTTCACCAATCGCTCATTATCCATTCTCTCCATATGCCCAAACCATCGCAACACCCTCTGCTCAACTCTAACAGCCATCTCCCGAACAACTCCAGTTCTCCTTCGCACTTCATCATTTCGCACTCAATCCATACGCGTCCTCCACACATACTTCTCAGACACCTCATCTCCATTACATTCAAACTTTTCCTCTCTGCTACACCCATATTCCATGTTTCAGCCCCATATAACACAGTCGGTACCACAACACCCTCATACAGCCTTCTCTTTACATCCATTCTAAGCGAACGACATCTAAATACCATTTTCATTCCTCCTAGCACCTTTCCTACTTGATTCATTCTAAACTTCACTTCTGCATCTATTCTTCCATCCACAGCAACATGTGACCCAAAATATTTAAAACACTCTACCTCCTCAAGCAACTCACCATTCAAAACTATATTCATCCCCCTACCATTTACCAACCTCGTACACTTAATCACTATACTCTTATTCTCATTTACTTTCAATTTTCTCCTTTCACACACCCTTCCAAACTCCGCTACCAACTGTCTCAATCTCTTCTCTGAATCAGCCACCGGTGCAGTATCCTCTGCAAACAGCAGCTGCTTCAGATTCCACTCTCCATCATCAACATTCACCAGACTCAGACCTCCACCTGAAACTCTTGCATTCACCTCCCTTACAACACCATCCATATAAATATTAAACAACCAAGGCGACATCACACATCCCTGTCGCAGCCCCACTCTCACAGGAAACCAATCACTCACAGTATTTCCCACTCTTACACACGCTCTACTAGTTACATAAAAACTCTTCACCCTTTTTAGTAACCTACCATCAAGTCCATACAACCTTAAAACAGTCCACAAGCCTCCCTATCAATTCTATCATACGCTTTCTCTAAATCCATGAATGCCCAAAACACATCCTTGCCTTTTCCTAAATACTTTTCACACACTTGTCTCACAGCAAACACCTGATCCACGCATTCTCTCCCTCTCCTAAAGCCACACTGCTCATCACCAATCACTCCCTCTGTACCCTCTCTAACTCTCATAATTAACACTCTACCATACACCTTACCTTCAACACTCAACAGACTTATACCCCTAAAGCTAGTACATTCATACTTATCACCCTTGCCTTTATAAACGGGACCACACAAGCACTTGCCCAGTCAACTGGCACCATACCTTTCACAAAACACACATTCAACAATCTTACTAACCAGTCAACAATAGTCACTCCACCACCCTTCAGGCATTCCACAGCACACCCATCCATACCTGCAGCTTTCCCTGTTTTCATCACCTTTACTGCCTTCTCCACTTCCTCCTTCGTGATCAAAGAGTCATTCCAACTCTCCCAACACATTTATTCCTTGCACCCTTCCATCTGCCACAATCTCAGCCACCCTTTCCTCCTCTACATTTAACAATCTTTCAAAATACTCTGCCCATCTCTTCCTTACTGCATCCATCTCAATTAACATCCTTCCATCCTCTGCTAAAACTAAATGAAAAAAAAAAAAAGCAGGTGACTTTAATGTACCAGCAACGCATACCTTAACACAACAACCCACATTATTTTCTAAGGCCACACGAATCTTCAATATATTTGGAAATTTTGGTCGGTTCATATATCTTTTTTGTCTTTCACTTTGCCTGGTAATTTCTCGTGTATTTCGGGGGCAGCTCTGTTGGCAATACCTGTGTCTAGCGTCATTTATTCATCTACGCCTCACCCACTCCCACACAGGCAGACTGAGCCATCCCTAGAGCACAAGGTTAGTTTCCAGGGCAGTGCTGCTTTACGGACTACCCTCGCAGCGGCTGAAAGTGTGTACCTCTACCAATTTATCATCCTAATTAAGCCAGAACTAAAACAAAATAATTCACAATACTCCAGACCCGCCATAACCTTCAGACCAAATCCTCTTACTCTCCAAACTTTCAGATTCCATCAACATTGTAACTCTGGTCAGTGCTCAGACTCCTCCCTGCCCTACTGTTTGTGCATCATCATCATCATCATCATCATCACCAGCAGCAGCATCACTACCACCACAACCATCAGAAGCAGCTGCATAATCATCATCAGCATCACCATCATCACCATCACCATCAGCATCACTATCACCACTACCATCATCATCGTCATCAACATCACAAACACAGTCATCAATATCATCATCATCACAAACGCAGTCATCATCATCATCATCATCATGGCAATCATCATCATCATCATCATAGTTATAGTCATCACCATCATCATCATCATCATCACCTAAAAATCTCGAAATACGCAGAAATCAATCAAACTTTCAAACGTTCATTACATCACCAACTCCTTTATAATCCAAGCAGCCTACCAATGCTTTACATCATCTATACATCACCAGACTGTCTCTAAATACAAAGAAATCTTCAAAGTAAACCTATCTTTCAAAGTCAAATCTATCTATCAAAGTTTATGATCCAGGTCTCGTAGTCTCGTTGACTGAGAAAACTCCCCTAACACCTTTTCCTTAGTGATTTATTTTGCTTACTACACCTTACTGTCCTCTTTCTTGTTATAAAACCCTCCATCCATCGCCATACTCTGCATAAACAGTGTACAAAAGAGTAATAACCAGCCATAGCCAAAAAATAAATCGCTAAGGAAGAGGTGTTAGGGAGACTCCTTGACTGACGAGAATAAGGGTCTGGAGGTGGGGTATGTTTCTTAGTGACTTATCTTTGGAGTCCACAGCCACACGCCCCTTCACCCCAGCCCTCCACCCAATCCCTGCTCGTATCACTGCTTGTTGTTAATAAGTGTAATGCACTTTATCTCCCTACGGCAAGGTGGAGTTTGCAGAGTTAGTCTTCCTTATATGTAGAATTGGTGACCTATTTAATTTGGTGGCTGTGGCGGTGTGGTGCTGTGGTGATGGTGGTGTGGTGGTGTAGGAGTGAGTGACAGTGTGGTGGTGTTTCAGTGTGTGAATGTGATATGAGTGAATGGTGTTGTAAGTGTGGTGTGGTATGTGTGTGGTGGCGGTGGTATATGAGTGAATGGTATTGTAGATGTAAGTGTGGTATGGTGTGCTTGTGGTGGTATGGTGGTGTGTGGGTGTGGTGGCGGTGGTAGGCAGTGTGCGTTGGTGTGGGTGTCAGTGTGGTGTGATGTGCGTGTGGGAGGATGGAGGTATAAAGGTGTAAGTCTAAGATGTCTTTTATATGCAGAGAAGAAGGAACCAAAGGCCTAATGTACACAAAGTTCTTCCCTTCAAGAAAAACTGAGAATATCGGTCAACTGTTCGATTTAAAAAAAATGGACAGAAAAAAGGTGAGAGGTATGCATGTAGTGGTGTGGGTATGGTGGATGTATGGTGGCTATATGGTGGCGTGGGTGTGGTGGTGACGGTGTATCGGTAAGCTGGTGTCATGGGAGTGGCGCTACGGTGCTCTGGAAGATGGTATGGTGGTGTGGGTGTGCTGGTATGATGAGTGTGTGTATGTAGTAGCGTTGATGGTATAAGTTATTAGTGTAATGGTGAAGTGTTTGTAGATGTGTGTGTGTGTGTGTGTGTGTGTGTGTGTGTGTACGTTACTCTATATCACACTGCCTACCCATAGCTTCCTTAATCCCTTGGCTACAGTCACCCAGTTTTACACCATCAGTCGGTCCTCCCCCCAACCCACGCCGCCACCATCCACTGCCTCTCTCCTGCGTCCCTGCATTTTGTCCTTCATCTTTTTTCTCCCTTCACTCTCTCATATCGCCATACTTTACATCAATAACGTAAAAAAGTTATTAACCAGCCTTATCCAAAAATAAATCACTAACGGAGAGGTGTTAGGGAGCTTTCTTACCGGACGAGAATGCAAGTGTTAGCCTGCAATGTGCTCACCATACCAGCACAAATTACAACCCACAGACTGTACACTCTGCCCACACTGTAATGCAGGCACGTACAAGAGAGCACATCTAAACCTATGCACCATATTACAGCAGCAAAGACAATTATAACCTCCCGAGAGCAAGAGCCAGAGCAAGAGAGAGAGAGAGAGAGAGAGAGAAAGAGATGGGGGGGAACCTGGAGCAACAACAAAAACAACAAAACGGGGATCACTATACGATTGTGGAAAGACTGCGTACCTTGCATGCTCACCTGCCATTTCCTTATCACCGCCCTCAGTGCACCTGCCATCCTCCTTACACGCAGTACCTTTCTTGCAGCTCAACAAAGCCAATCCCTGCCTGCTACATTACATATAATTATGAGGCCGCTCACACTGTCCATTTCCTGATCATTCACCCACACTGTGCACTTCGTAACTTAAAAAAAAAAAAATGAGGCGCTGATGGCAAGCCTAAACGAGGTGGCGCAGTGCATTATAGGCGAAGCAGCCGCGACGTCCACCCGGGAGCCAAACCTAGCCATACTTCCCTATGCCCCGCAGTGGGAAGGACCCTGATACGACCCTGGTGAGGCGCTGTCCAATCAAAAGGGGCGCCAGTTCCCTACACAGTTTATGTTTTTTTTTTTTTTTTTTTTTTTTATGTGTCCGACTCTGGGCATAGGCTTCACAGCCTGCTATCAAGGCCCAGCAGTCCTCCTACATACCATACACCTCTACATGTCACCACTTCGGCGCTAACACCCACCGTCCATATTGAATACATGCTAGGGCTGTCTCATACAGGACTGGTGTATTGGTATTAGCGGGGGTATTTTTACGACATGTCGGCGGGTCTTCTGGTAGATCAGTAAAGCCTGATTTAAAGAAATTCAAAATCCTTAAACTGTTCCCTGCGCCAGCCGGGATTCGAACCTGGGTCCGTAAGGACTGCAGGCCACCTCTCTACCGATTGAGCCACCGCCTCCTGTATTGTAACAGGAGGACTGCCCCAGAGACCCAGTTGCTGGTCTGTGGTCGATGGGTCTGCTCGGCCAAATACCGCTACTCCCAGTCCTTCATGTATGCAACAGGTCAACTCTGGAACTGTCTCCCTCTGTCTATTTTCCTACCGTCTACGATCTCCTGTCTTTCAAAGGCAGTGTGTCCAGGCATCTCGAAATGAATGGGTCTTGTATTTGGCTCTCTGTTATTTTGTTTTTGTTTTTTCTTGGAGGGAGCAATTTGTAGGTTCCTGGCCTTTGGTTCCTTACTATTTGCATTAAAATAATAAACTGGGGTTAAGTAACACTAACAACACCTTTATTACTTCAGCATTATTGTGTTGTGGAAGAATTTATCATTGTGAGATTTACTGATCCCACAAAACAGTGAAAGAAGAAGAAGAAGAAGAAGAAGAAAGAAAAGAACTGAGGGAATTAACTGCATTATGATTACACTATTAAGGCGTGAGACAAGTGTGTGGACGTGTCGGACATGTGACCAAAACCTTCCCTCTGACACCACTTCCTGACACCACTTCCCTCCCCTGACACCACTTCCCTGACACTACTTCCTGACACCTCTTCCCTGACACCACCTCCCTCCCTGACACCACTTCCTTGACACCACTTCCCTCCCAGACACCACTTCCCTCCCCTGCCACCACTTCCTTGACACCACTTCCCTGACACCTCTTTCCTGACACCACTTCCCTCCCTGACACCACTTCCCTGACATCACTTCCCTTACTGACACCACTTCCCTGACACCATTTCCCTCCCTGACACCACTTTCCTCCCCTGACACCGCTTCCCTGACACCACTTTCCTCCCCTGACACCACTTCCCTCCCTGACACCACTTTCCTCCCCTGACACCACTTCCCTCCCTGACACCACTTCCCTGACACCATTTCCCTCCCTGACACCACTTTCCTCCCCTGACACCACTTCCCTGACACCATTTCCCTCCCCTGACATCATTTCCTTCCTTGACACCACTTCCCTGACACCACTTCCCTCCCTGACACCATCCCTCCTCTGACACCACTTCCATCTCTGACACCATCCCTCCCCTGACACCACTTCCTTCCCCTGACACCATTTCCCTCCCCTGACACCACGTCTCTCCTCTGACACCACTTCCCTGACACCATCCCTCCCCTGACACCACCTCCCTGACACCACTTCCCTGACACCACCTCCCTGACACCACTTCCCCCCCACCCCTGCACCATAACACCATATAAATTATTAAAACACCACACCTTTATATGTTATATTTATGAAGTGCGTGTGTGGTTACGTAAATATAAACACCCAATCAATGTTTATTTTACCTGCCAAACCCAAAGCATTCTCGTTCAGTGTTTAAATTGCCTCGAAAAACTATGATTAAATTATTTCGCCTCTTGCAGTTACCAGATTTTTATGATAAGCTATTTTATTCAGAATTTGGATTTAAAAAAATATAAAGGAAAACTTAGTGTCTGCTTGAACCTGACTGATATAGGAAACGGTCCTCTCGCTGGCCAAGGAAGCTCCTTAACACCTTCTCCTAAGTGATTCATTTTGCTTATTAGTCCTTACTGTCCTCTTCTGTGTTACTTATATCAGCATAACTAACATACAAACTAATATTAACCAGCCATATCCAAAAACAAATCGCTAAGGAAGAGGTATGAGGGAGCTTCCTTAACCGATGTGAATAACAGCCTATGTCTCTATAAGGGACCAACGAATACACATGGGAATAATCGAAGCATCTGAAACAGGCGCTGGAAGAGACCCAGCTTTTCACTGTGCTTCGTCTTTTGTAACTTTTCTTCACGTAGATTTGGGAGATAGTTGTTTCTCTGACGGTGCAATCAGTGGTAAAATTCTCTCTCTCTCTCTCTCTCTCTCTCTCTCTGTTCATTCGGAGTCACGACACTATTATTCAAAAGTCCAGGGAGATAAAAGCATGAGGGGGGACAGGGACTTACAATGTACAATTGGCGCACATGAACCTGGTACAGTGTGTGTGTAATTCACCGAGTAATTCACCGGGTCGCGAAATTTTTTTTCCTGCCCAGTTGTCACTTTGCACATATGGCAACGTTGCCCTGTGTTTAGTTTGGCAACGCCGCGCAGCAGTGAGCCATTTCGGATGCCAGGTTTAGTATTCATCACAATTATTTACTTTTTTTATGCTTGACTATAAATATAATACCTGACTATCTATATTTTACATGGATTGAAAGAATAATAGAGACATAGAGGTCATATAGTTTTCGCTGCCTTAACTTAAATAAATATAAAAAGGGGCCATACCACTGTCTTTACTTCGTCACTCGTCTGCTGAGAGAGAGAGAGAGAGAGAGAGAGAGAGCGAGGATACTCTCTACACTTTGCTAAAATTAGTTATATGTTGATTTAATGAAAATGCGGTACGTCTTAGGGGTGGTACATGACTGCTCGTTGAGAACACTTATCAGTAACATATGTTGTAGGCCTATACTACTTTACCTGTCATTTCTTGTCATTGCTCCCAGACGTACGATTCAATCAGCTGTGTTTACAATCGGCAATGGCGCATCACTGGGTCAGTTGCACAGACTGTCTGAGATTATTCACGAACAACAAAGTAGACCCTTAATATGACAACAATAATTGCTTATTTTCCAATCATTATTTTACATTCAGTCCCTCACTGAAGATCAGCAAATGTGTTCCCAACCCAATGCTATTACCAAATAGAATATATTAAGTGAGTTTATTTTTTTAATTCCTTGTTTCTCTTGATTTACTTATTTTGCACACAATGGTCTATAATGTCTCATGTCTGACCCAATGCCTGTCATCAGCACATGGGAAATAGCATATGGTGCCTGGTGCTGTGTAATATTTAATAAAGATTATACCGTAACAAATAAAGCTTTGCATTTCATCAAATACAAAAACCCTTCAAGCATACTTAACATGAAATAAAGGACATGAGAACATGAAAATAATCTGAAATGTAACCTGACATATGATTTTACTAATATACCTAAGAAAAACAAGAAAATAATCTGAAATCTAACCTGACATATATACCTAAGAAAATGTCTAATGAAACATTGATATTCAGGCATCACTGATACCAATATTTCCCAGCTTGCAGCAGAAATTACCAAGGTTAACCCTTAAGAATGATCATGAAAAGCGTTTTAGGTGATAAAATATTATGGGTCATTAACCTCTCTCTCTCTCTCTCCTGTAAACACAGCTGATTGAATCGTACGTCTGGGAGCAATGACAAGAAATGACAGGTAAAGTAGTATAGGGCTACAACATATGTTACTGATAAGTGTTCTCAACGAACAGTCATGTACCACCCCTAAGACGTACCGCATTTTCATTAAATCAACATATAACTAATTTTAGCAAAGTGTAGAGAGTATCTTCCTTGCATACTCACTTTTTATTGATGACCCTGCATGTTATTATTTTATACTGTTTCAAGCTCTCTCTCTCTCTCTCTCTCTCTCTCTCTCTCTCTCTCTCTCAGCAGACGAGTGACGAAGTAAAGACAGTGGTATGGCCCCTTTTTATATTTATTTAAGTTAAGGCAGCGAAAACTATATGACCTCTATGTCTCTATTATTCTTTCAATCCATGTAAAATATAGATAGTCAGGTATTATATTTATAGTCAAGCATAAAAAAGGTAAATAATTGTGATGAATACTAAACCTGGCATCCGATATGGCTCACTGCTGCGCGGCGTTGCCAAACTAAACACAGGGCAACGTTGCCATATGTGCAAAGTGACGGAACTGGGCAGGAAAAAAAATTTCGCCTCCCGGAAGGGAGCTGAGAGCTCATATAGTCCGATCTAAGGTCAAGGCTGTGACCTTCACACACGCACACACCCGTCCCCTTGCTCAAGGGGGACAGTAACCACCCACTTCGTCAGTGAAACTTTTCGCATCCTGAGCGAGGCGCGAACTCCCGTCCACCAGTTGGCAAGCGAGAACGTTACCACTGCACCAGCGAGCGGTGTGTGTGTGTGTGTGTGTGTGTGTGTGTGTGAGGTGGGTCTAGCTACAATTTCAGACGTTCATGCATCACGGTTACCCGGCCATTTCAATCAATATTTAACACCTGCGTCCACACCTGTCAGTGCCACCAACAATGTCATTATGTCAAAAGTATCAAGTGTGCAAATGCCAGACCTCTGCTACACACACACACACACACACACACACACACACACACACTGATGCTGTACTAGATGCATATGCTGCCGAGTGTACACATGGTGAAAAAAAAACTGTTCCATCCTTAGGCGTGTTTCGGACTTGGGTGTGTGTTTTTATTTGTGTAGACAGTGGTGTGTGTGTGTGTGTGTGTGTGTGTGTGTGTGTGTAATTTATTTGCTTACTGACGTGTGTGTTTTATTTGCTTCCTGACAGTGGTGTGTTTTATTTATTTACAGACAGAGGTGTGTGTTATATTATGCTTATTAAGAGTGGTGTGTTTTATTTTGCTTATATTCAATGGTGTTTTATTTTGCTTATTGACAATGGTGTTTTATTTTGCTTATTGACAGCGGTGTTTTATTTTGTTCATTAACAGTGGTGTGTTTTACTTGTGTATTGACAGTGGTGTGTTTTATCTGCTTATACACAGTGGTGTGTTTTATTTGCTTATACACAGTGGTGTGTTTTATCTGCTTATTGACAGTGGTGTGTTTTATTTGCTTATACACAGTGGTGTGTTTTATTTGCTTATACACAGTGGTGTGTTTTATTTGCTTATAGACAGTGGTGTGTTTTATTTGCTTATACACAGTGGTGTGTTTTATTTGCTTATAGACAGTGGTGTGTTTTTATCTGCTTATAGACAATGGTGTGTGTTTTATTTATACAGACAATGATGTGTTTTATTTTGCTTATAGAGAGTGGTGTGTTTTATCTGCTTATACACAGTGGTGTGTGTTTTATCTGCTTAGAGACTGTGGCTTTTATATCATCATTTCTTGTATACTGTATATAATTCACCCACCTGTTTTATTTGCATAAGTTAATTCTACCTTGCATGATTTAACCAGTGTAATGTGACTCTCAAAAATGATACATCTGCTTCTGACTCTCTCTCTCTCTCTCTCTAATTATATCCCTCCTTTCCTCCCTGCACCAAAAGCTTCGAAATTTTACCCAAAACTTAAATGCATGTTAGAGTAACCTGAGGCACAGAGAGAGAGAGAGAGAGAGAGAGAGAGAGAGAGAGAGAGAGAGAGAGAGAGAGAGAATCCAAAGTTTTTCACGCCAGTAAGTGCATTGTCTTTATTTTTCGCTCTTCGGTTTCGTTACTGAATTATTTATGTGAAAGACGAAAAATGAGAAGGATGAGGCCGTAATTCGTAGGTTAAAGATGTTCCCTAGCACCCCATCCTCAGCGATTTATTTTGGATATGGCTAATTACTATCCTTTTATACGTTATTTGTGCAGACTATGGCGACAGCAGAATGACCTAAGCAACACAGTATAGTTACATATAATAAACAGAAGAAATCTCTTAGGCATAGGTGTTAGGGAGCCTCCTTAACCGTCTAGAATATGGGTTATAGTTACACCTACTGACAACACGAGGCTCACTATGGTATGCAAACATCTTTTCCAAGTCCAAATCTTCAACTTGAACACAATCACCCAATAGTCTTATTAAATCCAGTTCCCATGGTGTACTACTGGGTGAACTGGGACAGGGGGGTACACAGCCTGAGTCCACCAGTCTTACCGGCACGAAAATCGATCTCGGGTTCAACCAGATGCTGCTTTGGTGAGCTAACCACTGCACCACCGACCCTCCCTCTGATGAAATAAAATATATGGGATTTACACAACGTACCCCCTTGTAAATTCTCTCTCTCTCTCTCTCTCTCTCTCTCTCTCTCTCTCACACACACACACACACAGTAGAGATTTACAATGTTGTTTTCATTTTACGTTCTCCTTTAAAACCTTCTCACATTTCTTTACGAGCATAGCTGTTTTACCCCCCCCCTCTCTCTCTCTCTCTCTCTCCTGTCACTTTATTTCTCTTTTCTCTCTTTTCCTTACTTGTTTCTTCCCTCCTTTTTCTCTGTCTCACTTCCATCACTTCCTTTCATCTCTCTCTCCTTATTTTCATTCTGTCTTCCATTCCCTTCCTACCTTCCATCCTCTCTTCTTCCTCTTCTTCTTTCTCCCCCTCTCCATTCAAACCCATTTTCCTCTGTCTTCACTCCTACAGCCCCCCTCCCCCCCCTCTCTCTCTCTCTCTCTCTCTCTCTCTCTCTCTCTCTCTCTCTCTCTCATTCCCTTCCCCTTCTCTTCACTCAACATTTTCCACTTTATCACTCTGCTTCTGTAACTTTCTTCCTCCCCTCTCTCTCTCTCTCTCTCCTTCCCCAATCCCTTTCCTTCCTGTCTCTTTATTTCTCTTCTCTGTCTTTTCCTCCACTTGTTTCTTCCCTCCTTTTTCTCTGTCTCACTTCCATCACTTCCTTTCATCTCTCTCTCCTTATATCCATTATATCCATTCTGTCTTCCATTCCCTTCCTTCCTTCCATCCTCCCTACTTCCTCTTCTTTCTTTCTCCTCTCCTTTACTCTCTCTCTCTCTCTCTCTCTCTCTCTCTCTCTCTCTCATGATTAAACCCTGATGATAGATGCTACGTGTGGTTCTATATCACTGCCAGACAGTTTAAGATTACACACCACACCACACCACACTGCACCATACCACACCGCACTGCACCACACCACACCACATCACACCACACTACATCGCACCACACCACACCACACCACACTATACCACACCATACCATACCACACCACACCACACCATACCACACTATACCATACCATACCACACCACACCACACCACACTATACCATACCATACCATACCATACCATACCACACCACACCACATCGCACCACACTATACCATACCATACCATACACCACACTATACCATACCATACCATACACCACACTATACCATACCATACCATACACCACACTATACCATACCATACCACACCACACCACACCACATCGCGCCACACCACACTGCACCACACCACACCACACCACACCACACCACCAAACACCACACCACACCACTCCACACTACACCACACTACACCACACCACACCACACTGCACCACACCACACTGCACCACACCACACTGCACCACACCACACCACCACACCACACCACCACACCACACCACACCACACTACACTATACCACACCACACCACACCACACTTCACCACACCACACCACAATACCACATCACACCACACCACATCACTCAACACAACACTGCATCACAGCACACCACACCACACCGCACCACACTGCACCACACCACACCACACCACACTGCACCGCATTGCACCACACTACACAACACCACACCACAGCACACCATACCACATTACACCACATTGCACCACACCACACTTCACACCACACCACACCACACGACACTTCACCACACCACACCACACCACACTGCACCATACCACACTGCACCACACCACACCACACTACACTACATATACACCACACCACATCACACCACACCACGCCACACTACACCACACCTCACCATACTATACCACACCACACCACACCACACCACACACCACACCTTACCTATTCCATGCTACATTATATCACACCATACCACACCACATACCACACCACACCACATGCCACACTGCTCCACTCCACACTACACCATTTCATATCACACCACACCACATCTCACTAGAAAACCCTATCCATAACACATCATCGTGACTAGCATCGTATTCCAGTGTTATTCTCTTGCTATAACACAGCATTCATGACGCAGGGATGGCAATTTTTCACCTACAGTTTTTTCACCTTAACTTGGTCCAGATTTTCGTCTCTCTCTCTCTCTCTCTCTCTCTCTCTCTCTCTCTCTCTCTCCGTCTTTTAAGTCTCCATTTCACATAGATCAGTGGCAGAAAAAGACACTATTATGGCTCTGTATCCTTTCCATTACTCTTCTTCGTGACTAGCACCATACTGTAGCGTTAATCTATTGCTACAACTTGGCATTCAAGATGGAGAGATGACAAGTTTAGGCCAAGTTAGAGTAAAAATAGAATACTTAAGAGAGAATATTTGGTACCAACACTGATTTTACTGATATTATAAACCTTCCTTCCTATACTTCCTCCTTCATACCCTCCTCCCTCCCCTCCTCCTCCCCCCCTTGCCTCCCCCTCCCGTCCATAACCCCGATATCTCCTGCACCCGCTGTGTTACATAAGGGCCATACAGCTTTAACACACTGGGCTATTTTCGGCTTTACGGTCCTTTGCTTTGGCTGGAGGGAGAGAGAGAGAGAGAGAGAGAGAGAGAGAGAGAGAGAGAGAGAGAGAGAGAGAATAAACAAATCACAGCCATGTTTAGGAAGCAACACAATACACGGAAAATATCATTACAAAGTCGTCCACCTGACGTGACACCTGCCGCCCTGACACTGCCTGCTCTTCGCGGCTCCAGATTATTTATTTATGCAAGGAAGAAGAAGAAGAAGAAGAAGAAGTAGTTGTAGTAGTAGTAGTAGTAGTAGTAGTAGTAGTAGTAATAGCAGCAGTAGTAGTAGTAGTAGTAGTAATAGATGCAATATTAGTGGTTAAATATTCAGGTGTAGTTGTCATTGTAGTTACCTCCACCAACAAAGTTGGAGGAGGTTATGTAGTCACCTATGCATGTCTGTTTGTTCACACGATATCTCCAGAAGTTCTCAATTAATTTCAATACAATTTTATGGAAAGGTGTTCATGGGCCAAGAAAAAATTGATCATATTTTGGGGCGGATCCGATCCTATGTATTCCACACATTATCTCCACGGATCTGGATCCGGATCCCTTTTAATGGCAATGGTATTGGCGGAGGTATGCGCTCTCTGAACGCTTTCTAGTTGTAGATAGTGTTGTAGCTGGTGTAGTTGTAGATATAGGTACAGTTGCTTTTGTAGTTGTAGTTGTAGCTGTGTGTGGGGTTAGGGAGGGGAACAGAGAGAGAGAGAGAGAGAGAGAGAGAGAGAGAGAGAGAGGAGCAGGAAGGGGGGGGGAAGGGAGGTATAGGTGGGAGAGAGAATTAGTGCAATGGTGGGTCTCGCCCTGGGAGAACCGCCTTCGGGATCACGGTATCTCCTGTGGCAGGTAAGTACTGGGAGAGAGAACTGGGACGGGGAAGGGGAGGGAGAGAGTGAAGGAAGGGGAGGGGGAGAGGGAGGGAGAAAGGAGGAAGGGGGCGGAAGAGCAAGGAGTGAGGTAACAGCATGAGTGGTATTTGTTTTACTATTACCATCCTTCCTCCTCTGTCTTTCTTTCCTTCATTCTTTCCTCTTCCTTCTGCCCATGGGTGACAAGCCAAATGGTTTCTTGTACACCAGGAAACCATTTACTACGCTGGGTGGTAACCATATAACCAAATTATGGCGCCTGGTGGTACAGTGGTTAATTACGGCGCTCCAATCGGATTGAGCCGGTGAAGGTTTATATCCAAGGGGTGGTTGGGGTTTATTGCTCACGTAATGCCACTCAGGGATGAGTGAGGCTGGTCACTCTCATCTTAAATGTCAGGACCAACTTGCCTAGCCCCGGGCTCCTACGCTTCTCATGGGGCGACATAGGACTGGACGATTACTATTAGTATTTGTGGCAGACGGGCCGCCTACCATCCAATCAGTCGATGTAGTGATTAATTCGCGTGACTGCACCATTTACTACCTGGCTGGTGGCTTTATAATCAAATGATGCTTGGTGGATTAGTGGGCTAAGGCGCTCCAACCGAACTGAACGTAGAAGGGTTTATAGACGAGAGAGGGAAGAAGACAGCAGAACAGAGGGGAGAGAATGGGAAAGAAGGGAAGGAATACGAGGAGAGGGGAGGAAATAGGAGAAGAGGGGGAAGGAAATATGAGGAGAGGGGGGGAGGAAATATGAGGAGAGGGGGAGGAAATATGAGGACAAAGGGGAGGAAATATGAGAGAGGGGAGGAAATATGAGGACAGAGGGGAGGAAATATGAGGACAGAGGGGAGGAAATATGAGGACAGAGGGGAGGAAATATGAGGACAGAGGGGAGGAAATATGAGGACAGAGGGGAGGAAATATGAGGACAGAGGGGAGGAAATATGAGGACAGAGGGGAGGAATTATGAGAAGAGGGGGGAGGATACATGAGGACAGAGGGGAGGAAATATGAGGAGAGACGAGAGCAAATAGGCTACGATGGGAGAGGAGGAAATACGAGAAGTGAGGGGAGAAAGTACGAGAAGAGAGGGGAGGAAATACGAGAAGAGAGGGGAGGAAATACGAGAAGAGAGGGGAGGAAATACGAGAAGAGAGGGGAGGAAATACGAGAAGAGAGGGGAGGAAATAGAAGCAGTGAGGGGAGAAATTACGAGAAGAGAGGGGAGGAAATATGTGGAGAGAGAGGAGGAAATATGAGGGGGGGGGTAAAATGAGGAGAGAGGGGAGGAAATACGAGAAGAGAGGGGAGGAAATGAAAGAAGAGAAGGGAGATAATACGAGAAGAGAGGGGAGGAACTACGAGGAGAGGGGAAAATACGAGAAGAGGGAAGAAAATGAGAAGAAAGGGATGGAAATACGAGAAAAGAGGGGAGAAAATACGAGAAAAGAGGGGAGAAATACGAGAAGAGAGGGGAGAAATACGAGAAGAGAGGGGAAAATACGAGAAGAGGGATGAAAATGAGGAGAGAGGGGAGAAAATATGAGGGGAGAGGGGAGGAAATATGAAGAGAACGGGGAGGAAATATGAAGAGAACGGGGAGGAAATATGAAGAGAACGGGGAGGAAATACGGGAAGACAGGGGAGAAAAGAAGAGCAATGGAGGAGGGCAAAGGGGAGGACAGTGAAGAAAGTTTATGGGAAGGTGGGGAGGGGAGGGGAAAGAGGGGAGGGGGAGGGAGGGGAAGGGGGAGCGAGGGAGAGAGGAGGGAGGGGGAAGGGGAGAAGGAGGGAGAGAGAGGAGGGAGGGGGAGAGAAGGAAGGGGGGATAAAATGTGAGAAAGAGAAGGGAGAAATATTAAAATGGGGAATAGTAGGCCAGAAGGTGAGGGATGAGAAGGAAATATTTTTTTTGTGATGGATGCTCTGTCAGGTGAGAGAGAGAGAGAGAGAGAGAGAGAGAGAGAGAGAGAGAGAGAGAGAGAGAGAGAGAGAAATATACACAGACAGATAGACAGATGGATAAATAGAAAGAGAAAGGGATATTGTATCAAAGTGGCGTGTGTGTGTGTGTGTGTGTGTGTGTGTGTGTGTGTAAATGCTCGCTTCAGCACAAATATATGTTTGCAAATCAGGGTCGGCAAAAAAAAAAACTTTTTTTGAAAAAGTCCAACCCACCTGGGTTTTTTCGTTTTTTTTTTTTTTTTTTCACAAAATACACCCCCAAAAAACGGGCAAAAGTGGGTTTTATCAAAGTTTACCTTATATTCAAATAAAATAATGTTTCCGCTTTACATAATTATGAATAACCCAATAAAATCTTATTTTTCACACAGTTCTTTGAATGATGGAAATGAACACAATCATGTTAGTGCCCCTCCCCGGAAAACGACTACCTAAAAAGACACACAATAAGCCTCGGACAAGGACTGACCAAAAGATGACGACCAAGGACCGGACAAAGGACATGGTTATCGGAACTTGGAATGTAAGGGGAGCGAATGATGAGGTGAAAGAGAGAGAGAGATTGTCCAGGTTCTTGAGGGTGCGAAAGTTGATGTATGTGGAATAACTGAAACGAAATGGAGAGGTGAGAGTGTGAGAACATGGATTATGGATGGGGTATATGTGCAAGAGAAGGTGAGAATGAAAGGGCAAAAGAAGGAGTATGTATAGTTGTGAGTAAAAGATGGAAGAAGAGCATAAGACAGTATGGATCAGTTGGGTCAAGGATTGTGTGGGTAAGATTGAAAGTTGGAATACAAATGTGGGCGATTGTGTGTGTGTATGCGCCAATGCAAGATCGTGCAAGCAGAGTGAGAGAAGAGTTCTGGACAAATGTGGAAGTGTGCATGGAAAAGTTTGGAAGGAATGAGAGAGTGTTTTTGATCGGTGATATGAATGGTAAGGTAGGGAATGTGAAGGTGGATGGAATTGTTGGTGAGTGGGGTGTGCCTGCTGAGATAGATGAGAATGGCAGTGCGTTAGTGGACATTTGTGCTGGGAGGGGGTTGGTGATAGCCAATACCCTCTTCAGGCACAAGATGATCCACAGGTATACATGGCGAGTGATGAGAAGGGTGGGTGGTGAACTGAATGAAAGGAAGGCAATGATTGCTTATGTGTGTGGATGAAAGGACGCGAAAATGTGTAATGGATGCAAGAGCTTATAGAGGTTGGGGGAGTGGACTTTCTGACCACTACTTGGTGGTGGCCAGAATCAAGGTCCAATTAGGATGGAGAAATAGAAGAAGGGAGAGATGGGAAGAAGGAGTATTTGTAAGGAGAGTGGAAAGGTTACAAGAGGATGAGAAAAAGGCAGCGTATAAGAGAGAAGTGGAGGAACGATTGGACAAATATGAATTGGAGCAGGTGGGGGACGTGGAAGGTGTGTGCAAGATATTTACGGAAGAAATATGTGCAGCATGTGATGTGGTGTGTGGGATGAAGAGAAGACGGAGGGGTGTGCATGGAACAGCGTGATGGAATGAAGAGGTAAGACAGGCTGTGGCACAAAAGAAGAAAGCATACAATGAATGGATAAGAAATAGGGGCATGGAAGAAGTTGAGAGGCGGAAGAGAGAGTTATATGTTGAAAGAAAGAGATGAAAAGATTAGTAAGAGAAAGAAGAGAGCAGATGAGGAATTTGGATGGAACTTGAGTGTAAAGAGGAGGGACTGTAAGAAAATGTTCTGGAAAGAGGTGAAAAGAGTAAGACAGGGTGGAAGTGAACTTAGCAGGGGAGTGAAAGATAAAAATGGTAGATTACTAGCGGAGAAGGGAGAAAAAGTGAGCAGATGGAGAGAACACTTTAAGGAATTGTTGATCATAGAGGATGGAAGTAATACTAGTATAAGTGGCTGGGGAATGGCTGGGAGGAGGAGGGAGGTGAGAAGACAGGAAGAAATCAGTAAGATAGAAGTTGTGGAAGTAATGAAGAAAGTTAAATTGGGGAAAGCCCCAGGAGTTGATGGAGTGTGTGGTGAAATGCTGAAGTATGGGGGAGAGATAGTAGTAGAATGGATGTGGAAAATGTGCAGATTGGCCTGGGAGGAAGGTGGAGTCCCGGAGGATTGGAGGTCAGGTATAATTATTCCCTTGTACAAAGGAAAAGGGGAAAAAGAAGTGTGTGTTAATCATAGGGGCATCTGTCTTCTTAGTATAATAGGAAAAGTGTATGGTAGGATACTTATTCACAGAGTTAGAGAAAGAACAGAGGAATTAGTTGGAGAAGAACAGGGAGGCTTTAGGAAGAGAAGAGGTTGTGTAGATCAGATATTCTTAGATCTTTAGTGGAAAGGTTTCTATAGAAGGGAAAGAAGTTGTATGCGGCTTTCATGGATTTGGAGAAAGCATATGACAGGGTGGATAGACAAGGATTGTGGAAAGTATTAAGAATATATGGAGTAGATGGGAAGTTGTTGAATGCTGTGAAGAGTATGTATGATGATGCTAAGGCTGCAGTGCGTGTGGATGGTGAACTGAGTGAATTTTTCTCTTTGAAGGTTGGGTTGAAATAGGGATGTGTCATGTCTCCATGGCTGTTCAATCTGTACATGGATGGGGTAATAAAAGAGGTACAAGGTAGGGTAGTGGATGTTGGAGTGGCCCTGGTGAGAGAGGATAGTGTTTGGAAACTCCCTGTACTGTTGTTTGCAGATGATACTGTGTTGTTGAGTGAAGTTGAAGGAGAGCTGCAAGGCTTGGTGGATGAGTTTGGGAGAGTGTGTAAGAAACGGAATCTAAAGGTGAATGTAGGGAAGAGCAAAGTGATGATCTTTGAGAGAGGTGAAGTCAGTGAATGTACTGCGAGGTTGGATGGTGAGGAACTGGAAAATGTGAGTATGTTTAAGTACTTGGGTAGTGTGATGAGTAAGGATGGAGGTTTGGAGGGTGAAGTGCTTGAAAGGGTACAGCGGGGAAGAAAGGTTGCTGGTTCCTTGAAAGCAGTGATAAGAAACAGGGAAGTGAGCATGGAAGTGAAAAAGTTTCTACATGACAGTATTGTGATACCAACTCTAACGTACGAAAGTGAAGCTTGGACGTTGTTGGAAGGACACAAGTCAAGAGTGAGAGCAGTGGAAATGAGTTATTTAAGAGGAGCCTGTGGAGTCACATGGAGAGACAGGCTGACGAATGAGGATATAAAGGAGCGTTGTGGTGTGGATGTGGATGTGATAGGAAGCGTTATGAGGAACACACTGAGGTGGTTTGGCCATGTGGACAGGATGGAGGGTGAAGACTGACGAAGAGAGTGTATGTGAGTGAGGTGGAGGGGAGAAGAGGGAGGGGGAGGCCGAGGATGAGATGGAGGGATGGGGTGGAAAGGAATATGAGAGAGGGAGGTGTGAGTTGGGAGCGGGGCAGTGAAATGGCGGGGGACAGGGAGAAGTGGAGGCGATTTGTTTGTGGCCGCCCCTTGCGGGATTGAGGCGTCTGGCAATAGATAGATAGATAGATGCTTTGACCTGTTTGGCTGTTATCCTGGGGCTGCCTGCTACACAGCAAAACATGCTTCAACATGAGAGGCTTGAGAGCATTGCACAACTCATGAGCTGGCAAAGATCAGTCCACACTACACAATAGTAGGAGAAGGAATCATAATTGTTACTCTCCTTTCTTTGGTCATTATATACTTGCATTTCTCAGTCTCTAAATAATTATTATTGATAATTCTGTTGCATTATCTTAAAAGTAATAATAGCTTTTGGTATCCACATATCTAAGCCTATAAAATACATTTATTTTAAACAGAAAGCAATATTTACAGTATATTTCTATAGAATTATTGATATTTGGTAATGATATGAGACATCATTTAAGTTAACTCCAGTAATGATTACTTTTATATAACAAATTTACCCCACTCCTTAATAAAACTAAAAACCATATCTATCAAAAACAATTTTACTCTTAATTCTAAAACTTTCAAAATTAGAGACAGGTAGTGCTGGCTGTAAAGTTTGTAGTCACCAGATGAAAACTAAGGAAATTTACCTTGAATTTATGCTACATACTATTAGGATTTTTTAACCCAATCTTAAGCACAGGTGTCATGTTTACACTCATTTTGTAGAAAAGAGTGACCAAGGTATTAATATGAATGAGGAAAAATTTCTTGTTTATTTCATCCATCCATCCATCCATCATCCAATCCTACACTACCCCATGAGAAGCGTAGGTGCCCGGGGCTAGGCAGTTGGTCCCGACATTTAAGATGAGAGTGACCAGCCTCACTCATCCCTGAGTGACATTACATGAGCGATCAACCCCAACCACCCCTTGGATATAAACCTCCACCGGCGCAATCCCATTGGAGCGCAATAATTACCCACTAAACCACCAGGCGCCAAAATTTGGTTATATGGTTACCACCCAGCGTAGTAAATAGTTTCCTGGTGTACAGGAAACCATTTGGCTTGTCACTCAGTGTAGAGTCACCCACAGGCAGAAGGAAGAGTAAAGAATGAAGGAAAGAAAGACAGAAGAGGGAGTGTAAAGTTACCCGTTGGCAGAAGGACGAGGAAGGAATGAAGGAAAGAAAGACAGAAGAGGATGGAGGAGAGGAAAGGGCAGCAGCACTACATAAGGTAAGCGGATGGTGAGCGCCCCCACTTGAGATCAGAAATATGCCTCGCACAGCTGGTTGTGGTAAAAAAAAAAAAAAAAAAAAACAGTAAAGTGGGTAAAATAGTGTTTTTTTTCAAGTGGGTTTTACTGATAAAACCCGGGTGGGTAAAACCGGGTTACCCACTTTGGTGTCAACCCTGTTGTAAATGATTCTCTATGTTTCTCTATGAGTGCGTTAGCGAGAGAGAGAGAGAGAGAGAGAGAGAGAGAGAGAGAGAGAGAGAGAGAGAGAGAGAGAGAGAGAGGCGTGGCAATTTCTCAAAGGCGTCCATGAAGGCTAAGATCACCTGAATTATGAAACAAGGCGGGTGGGGGTGAGGGGGTGGGAGTGGGCGGGGGAATAGGTGAGGGTGAGGGAGTGGGTGGGTGAGGGAGGGGATGGGGTGGGAGGGATGAGGGGTAAGGGAGTGGGTGGGTGAGGTGGGGTGAGGGGTGGGGTCAGAATGGGGCTGTGGGTGGGGGAGTGGATGGGGGTGGGGGGGTGTTGGTGGGGGAGTGGATGGGGTGGAGGGAGTGGGTAGGGAGAGTGGGTGAGGGTGGGGGATGAAGGTGAGGTGGGCACAAGTGATATATAAGGCACAATACCCACCTGAATGACAGCTTTTAAAACTTGCTTATGCTCTTCCTCCCTCCCTTTACTCTGTCTGTCTCTGTCTGTCTGTCTGTCTGTCTGTCTGTCTCTCTCTCTCTCTCTCTCTCGCAGGTTACCCAACTCGTCCAGCTCTACATACTGTGAGCTTCAGGCCCTTCTCCTGGCTGTCAGTCTCCTCCGTCAGCGGCAGGTGAATGGTGTTGTGATATGTGATTCTCAGTCTGCACTTCAGGCCATCTCGTCTCCACACCCCTCTCAACGCTCACTCATCAACCACATCTTGCATCAGTTAGTAGCGGCTCAAGATCTTTCCCTCTGCATACGATTTTTGTGGATTCCTTCCCATGTTGGAATAGTTGGGAACGACAGGGTGGACCTCCTCTCTAAGAGTGCCTGCAAACTGCAGCTGCCTGACGGTGCTGCACCCTCCCTTCTCTGCTACAAGCGGATCATATACTATGCCACACTTCTCCCCACACTCCACCGCATGAATGTTGAGCGTCCACAGAGTGTATCTATACAACACTACGACCACTTCCGAGGTATCGCCGACATGGGCTCATGGTTCGCAGACATAATATTGTGACTGCCCGGCTTCGGCTAGGGTACAGACCTCTGTGGCAAGTCTCCGAGGCGGGGGACGTACCCCACTACTCCACCTGCAAGCTCTGCGACCGTCCAAATGCCAACAGTCTCCATCACTACTGCCTCGAGTGTCCCTCAGTGAGTGATTTGCTGCCCCAGGGCCAGGACTTAATACATGTGTGTCGGCACTTGTTAAATGATGACAACTTGGATACTGTTTTAGCCCGACACCCACACTTTGGTGGGTGCTGAAACTTGTTTCACAGTGTATGCTGGTGTATTTCACCTTCTTGTAAGATCACTCTTGCCTTTGTCCAGCTTCACTCTACATGACAGCGTGTCCTACGTGTCACGAATACTATGTATGATTAGAGACTGAGAACTGTACTAGGTTTGTCGCTCTATGAGCGTAATAAATTAATTAAAACAAAATCTCTCTCTCTCTCTCTCTCCCTCTCTCTCCATTTCTTCTATATATTTATCCTTGTGCCTTTCCTATGGCTCCCTATTCAAAATTTCTCAAAAATACTGTCTCTACTTTCCACTTATTCCCCATTCTCTCTCTCTCTCTCTCTCTCTCTCTCTCTCTCTCCCTCCATTTCTTCTATATACTCGTATTTATCCTTGTGCCTTTCCTATGGCTCCCTATTCAAAATTTCTCAAAAATACTGTCTCTACTTTCTACTTATTCCCCATTCTCTCCCTCTCTCTCTCTCTGGCCATTTTTTTCCTTCCTCTTATATATAATTCTCTTTCCACTTTGGCTAACTCTTCTCAAACTTCAAACAAATACATTCTTTTTAAGTCTGTCTCCTTGGTCTCTCTCTTATTTTCTTTGTCTTCTATCAATCTTTATTTTCTGTTCCCACTTATTTCCTCTCTCTATTCTAACTTTGATCTTTCCTTGTTAATTTTATTCCATCTCCTCATTTACTCATCAAAATACCTTCTCCCGTTCCCAGTCATTTTATTTTCCAGCTCAATCTTCTCATTTCTGTTTGCTTCATCCTTCCTCGGTTTTTCTCTTCCTTTCAGTCAATTTTTTTTTTTTTTTTTTTTTTTTTTTGCTTATTTCTGCTTTTCACAGCATCTTTTTCTCCCCTAAAATTATGCTTTCCTTCCTTATCGTGTGCTTTCCATTGTTTTCCTCCTCATCATCATCATCATCCGGACCTCCTTTCCCTGCCAAGGGCAGGGTGAGGAGTAGCAATGTCCAGACAGCCCAAATTTGCCCAATCCAACGGGCCACGCTTCCATTCACTCATCATTCAAGCCCCCGGAATCCTGGCTTTATCGATTACGCCAAAAAACATTCACCATATTCTGTAGCTTCACATAAACGTATCCGATTGATTCAATCCGGACGCTGCCACGTTAAAAAGGGATGCCAAATCCCTGATTATGCACGTCTGATCTATCTTTTCATAATCTGTTTCTTTCCCTAATGCAGTCTCTTCTTCCTTCCATCCTCTACTAATGCCCAGTTTACTTCCCCCGCCCCCTCACCTACTCTCTCTCTCTCTCTCTCTCTCTCTCTCTCTCTCTCTCTCTCTCTCTTTCTCTCGTTCAAATACATTATTCATTCTTCCATCGATTACCTTCTACTTTCTCTCTCTCTCCCTCACCCTTTCTCTCGCTCCCTCCCTCTCTCCCCTTTTTCCTACCTCCCTCCCGTTCTCTCCAGTTCCCCTTCCATCATGCTGCCTCCACAATCAATGTTCATTTCACTCGTCGCTGGACATTTTTCCTCGGATTTCGTCTGATTTTCCCGGATTTTATGAGTCAGGAAACGGATTAACACTGATGATGCACCCCCCCCCCCTCTCTCTCTCTCTCTCTCTCTCTCTCTCTCTCTCTCTCTCATTCATGACGCCATTGTCATAAAATCCACCTAAACTTCGACATTTTTTTTTTACCTTCGAGTTCTCAGTAAATACAAAAGTTTACCCTAAAGAGCCTGTAATGACGGCACGTTTTCTATGTCTTATGCTGTTGTTTATTAAGGTTGGCTATTAAGTGATCATTGATTGATTGCTTGATTGAGAGAGAGAGAGAGAGAGAGAGAGAGAGAGAGAGAGAGAGAGAGAGAGAGAGGGTTGCTTTCTCTCCAACTCCTCCACCTCCTCATTTACATACTGTACCTCTCCTCTCCATCCCTCCATCTTATCCTCGGTCTCCCCCTTCTCTACCCACCGTCCATCTACCACACACACACACACACACACACACACACACACACACCTAGTCAGTCACTCACCATTTTCTCCACCCGGCCATGCTATCTCAAGGTACAGTGACGTGCAAAAATTCGTAGGCAGTCCTCAACCAACACCTGCTTCCTGCCTTCCATATTTCTCATTCCTTCCCAAAGACATAGAATATCCTTGCTTCTCTTACTCGTTTGTTGTGTTTCATATTACTGTCACATAAAAATAGAGAAATATGAGCTAACTCTCTCATGGCTCTTCTCATGGCTCACATCATTGTACAGCTCCGGACAGATGAAACGGCTACACCCCATCCACCAGCGACTTGGTTTGGGTCTCAGTGGTTCTGGTAACAGTTGCAGGTGGAGGGAGGGGGGGATGTGGGAGGGTGAGGAGGGGAGAAATGTGGGCGGAGTTAAATAGGGGGTAGTGTGGGAGGGTGAAGAAGCAGCACAGTCTGGCTGGTCTGGCGGTGGGAGGGGGAGACGAATGGTTGGGTAGCGGAGACGAGAGTCTGCTGGAGGGTAAGACAGGTGAGTGTGATTAGATGAAAAGAAATTACAAAAAATGAATTATTATAATATCTGCTGCATATATTGCATTTTATCTACTAAATAAAAACACTGTCTATTATTCACCACCGTATTTTGCATCCTACCATTATTATTATTATCCTTTGGATATTAGGCAATAAATAAAGATATTGGATTCGTCTTTCGGACCCGAACCAATTTTTTCATAACTTTTTTCTTCAGCTATTTCCGTATTCCTATTATCCCTCGTGCTTGAAGTCCCCCTTTTTATCACTCTCCTACGCCCTACTTTTTTTTTTTTAGGCATAAGGCAGTTTAACTTTCTTCTTGTCAAATAACCATATTTGTCAACAAATATTCCTTTCATTAATCTATTTAATTGCCTGTTTTCTTTCAATATGCATTTGTCTAATAATGGGTGTTACACCTTAATTGGCGCCGCTATTTGACGTTTTGAATAAATTTAGTCTAAATTTACGCATATATTGCAGTCTCTCTCAAGTAGGCTGGCAACCTCACACATCCTCCCCCCTGCTTTCTCCTTCTCTCGCTACCCGTTCCCTCCTTTCCTTTGGTAGTACTGTTTATCTATTCTTTCTCATATTTTTTACCTCATTCCTTCTTACAAACTTTTAGTGCCATAGGAATTTCTCCCTTATCACCTACAGTCCTACTACATGAAAGTGGAAAAAACTGACATCGGGAAAAGAATAACTGGAAATTTATGGCGAAGGTTACGATATTAGTTATTTAGAATGAAAGTGTTGGCAGATACGCATTCTTGACGTGATTATCGCAGCCACAGCATTTCGCCTTCATAAAACAGAAGGACTATAGGTTTCATGCATTACTTCCTTACGTCCAGCATTCCTGTGCAGAACGCCATGTATAACACATTAAGGACCACAAGGAGAGTACTGGTAGTCATCGTGATTCTCATGAATCTCTCCATAGGCTATTGAAAACAGTGCTTTATGCTCAACTTCAGAATTATGTTCTTATCATGGCAATGATAGGCAAAGATAATAAAAACAATATATACAACCAAAATATCATTTATTATACAACAAAGCTCAAACTGCCTCCATGCTACCTGAAAAAAATTAAATACCAGATCATATATATATATATATATATATATATATATATATATATATATATATATATATATATATATATAATCATACAGGCTCTACACTTATGAAATTTAACATCGAGTAACCCTATATGCCCAAAGTAATTTCCTCTGCATGGACTGACGTTGTAACGAAACTGGTTGTCCCCCTGCAGTAATTATTAATATATTTTTATGGTCATGTATGACTGAATAGTTTAGTTTATACAAGCGAAAACCTCAGAAATAATACTCACCGAGTATTATTCCTTCTCCAACAGTTGCGCCTTCAGTGACACACTTCCAAAAATCCTCTGGCTTGTCAACATAACGTTTGCTAGGGTCCTGTGATGCAACCCTGCTTCGTGCAATACTCTTCTCATAGTCTTTTCGCTGATATCATGGTCTGTGCATCGGTTTCTGTGGCGTGTAGTGCAACATGGTGGTTTCCGTGTGGTAGGTTGCCATGCTAGTTAGTGTCCTCTGCTTTACCCAACACAATAAATTTTAGATCAAACAGTGTTGTTCATGGTATATATATATATATATATATATATATATATATATATATATATATATATATATATATATATATATATATATATATATATATATATATATATATATATATATATATATATATATATATATATATATATATATATATATGATCAGGTATTTAATTTTTTCAGGTAGCACGGAGGCAGTTTGAGCTTTGTTGTATAATAAATGATAATTTGGTTGTATATATTGTTTTTATTATCTTTGCCTATCATTGCCATGATGAGAACATAATTCTGAAGTTGAGCATAAAGCACTGTTTTCAATAGCCTATGGAGAGATTCATGAGAATCACGATGACTACCAAGTACTGTCCTTGTGGTCCTTAATGTGTTATACATGGCGTTCTGCACAGTAATGCTGGACGTAAGGAGGTAATCACATAGAGCTCTATAGTCCTTCTGTTTTATGAAGGCGAAATGCGTGGCTGTGATGTCACGTCAAGAATGAGTATCTGCCAACACTTTCATTCTAAATAACTAATATCATGCCTTCGCCAAAAATAAATTTCCGGTTATTCTACGATGGCGGTTTTTCCACTTTCATGTAGTAGGAACTGTAGATTGATAAGTGAGAAATTCCTATGGCACTAAAAGTTTGTAAGAAGGAATGAGGTTAAGAAATATGAGAAAGGAATAGATAAACGAGTACTACAAAAGGAAAGGAGGAGCGACAGCGGGTAGCGAGAGAAGGAGAAAGCAGGGGGAAAGGATGTGTGAGGTTGCCAGCCCCGCGAGAGGAATTTCTGCAATCCTCTCTATCAAAATCGACTCAAGATTCTATTCTGGCGTCAAATAACAGCGCCAGTAAGATTAGCAACACCCATTATTAGACAAATGTGCATATTGAAAGGAATGGCAGGTAATTAAATAGATTAATGAAAGGAATATTTGTTGACAAATATGGTTATTTAAAAGAGAAAGTTAAACTGCCTTATACTAAAAAAAAAAAATGTAAGTTAGGAGAAAAGTGACAAACAAAAAGGGGACTTCAAGCACGAGGGATAATAGGAAATACGGAAATAGCTGAAGAAAAAGTTATGAAAAAAAATTGGTTCCTAGTCCGAAAAGACCGTCAATAATCTTTATTTATTGCCTAGTATCAAAGGAGTAATAATAATGAGTAGGATGCAAATGCAGTGGTGAATAATAGACTGTTTTTGGTAGTAGATAAAATACGGCCAATATATGCAGCAGATATTATAATAATTCATTTTTTGCTGATTTCTTTTCATCCTAATTACACTCACCTGTCTTACCCTCCAGGGCTTTCGTCTCCGCCTACCCAACCATTCGTCTCCCCCTCCCGCCAGCCAGACTACTGCTTCTTCACCCTCCCACACTACCCCCTATAGGGTCCCCGCCCACATTTCTCCCCTCCTCACCCCCTCCACATCCCCCCCTCCCTTCACCTGCAACTGTTACCACCAGAACCACTGAGACCCAAACCAAGTCGCTGGTGGATGGGGTGTGGCCATTTCATCTGTCCGGAGCTGTACACTTGAAAATTTTACCACTACACACACACACACACACACACACACACACACACACACACACACACACACCGCTCGCTGGTGCAGTGGCACGTTCTCGCTTGCCATCTGGTAGACCTTGGGAGTTCGCGCCTCGCTCAGGTTGCGAAAAGTTTCACTGACGAAGTGGGTGGTTACTGTCCCCCTTGAGCAAAGGGGACGGGTGTGTGCGTGTGTGAAGGTCTAGCAGCCTTATAGATCGGACTATATTCTGAGCTCTCCAGCTCCCTTCCGGGAGGGTAAAAGCTGACTGATCACGACCATCAGGTGATCCTGACCGACCCGGTGAATTACACACACACACACACACGAGTTTGGAGAACTCATTTTTCTTTTGCCTTTTTCCTATCTTTACACTCGGTCTCGAGTTTTTTCTCTCCAACATTCTCTGTTCCCACTGTCTTCCGCTTTCTTCCAAACCCCGTCATAAAGTACCAGTTAGGCAATGCACACATTAAAATTCTTTTTTTATAATTATGTACTTCATTAAAAAATATATATTGCCCATTCCATTGTGTATGACTGATACACAAAATCATGATGAACACTCTTGATTACTAATCTCTGACCAGAGACGCGTGGCGAGCAGAGTTATGACCACACACGAGCCACGCATTCGAACACAGCCTCTACACTCCTGGGCGAGGCAAAAAACGTAACCAGGTGATCTGACGCGTTCTACTCCTCATGTCTTTGATGTTATTATATTTTTATGGCTTCTTTTCCATAATAATGTAAATTGTGTTTTATTGACAGGGGCCGACATTTCTTCAACAAGTCTGTAATTGGAGTAATATCCAAGAAACATGTGCCACTATATGTGGGTATTGGCATCATATACACGATAATAATCATTTGTGAACTAACGACGTTAATTGGCACATATTTTGACCAGAGGGGGCATGCAGCTAACACGTCGCGTCGGAATAGAGCAACCATTCCCACTGGATGGTAATGGGGCCTGTTGTCACTAGGAAAAAAATATATATCAGTTCAAAGGAGAAAGTAATGGCTGAATTGGTAGAAAGGCGGCCTGCAGCCGTAATGGATCGAATCCCGGCTGGGGCAGGGAACAGTATAAGAATCTGAATTTCATAAAAGCAGACTTCATTGCTCTACCGAAATGTCGTAAAAAAAATACCCCCGCTAATACCAGTACACCAGTCTTGTATGAGACAGCCCTAGCATGTATTGAATATGGACGGTTGGTGTTAGCGCCAAAGTGATGACACGTGTAGGTGTGTAGGAGGGCTACTGGACCTTGGGATAAGATGCTGCCCCCGAGGAAATGGGCGCCCTGAAAGCCTTTGCCCAGAGTCGTGCACGTAAAATATATATATATATATATATATATATATATATATATATATATATATATATATATATATATATATATATATATATATGTGTGTGTGTGTGTGTGTGTGTGTGTGTGTGTGTGTGTGTGTAAATATATAAGTTTAGAGGGTGAAGTGCTTGAGAAAGGGTTTGCAACAGGGAAGAAAGGTTGCTGGTTCCTTGACAGCAGTGATAAGAAACAGGGAAGTGAGCATGGAGAGTGAATAAGCTGCTACGCTGACAGTATTGTGATACCAACTCTAACGTATGGAAGTGAAGCTTGGACCTTGCTGGAGGGACAGAAGTCAAGAGTGAAGGCAGTGAGAAGTGAGTTATTAGAGAGGAGCCAGTGGAGTCACAAGGAGAGACAGACTGTCAAATAGAAAGCATGCGAAAAAGCGTTGTGGTGTGTGTGTGGATGTGATAGGAAGGCGTTAGGAGAAACACACTGAGGGGGTTTGGCTATGTGGAGAGGATGGAGAGTGAGAGACTGGCGAGGAGAGTGTATGTGAGTGAGGTGGAAGCCAAGGATGAGACAGAGGGGTGGCGTGGAGAAGGAATATGAGAGATGTGGGTGTATGAGCTGGGAGCAGGGTAATGAAAATGGCTGGGAGAGAGAGGGCGACTTGGAGGCGATTTGTTTGTGGCCACCCCGTATGGGATTAAGGCGTCTGGCAAAATATATATATATATATATATATATATATATATATATATATATATATACAGAGAGAGAGAGAGAGAGAGAGAGAGAGAGAGAGAGAGAGAGAGAGAGATACTGTATATATATATAGTTATTTATATAGATAGACAGATAGATACTGTATATAATATATATATATATATATATATATATATATATATACTTCATTCCTTTCTTTCTCTTCTGTCTTTCTTTTTCCTTCATTCTTTCCTTGTCCTTCTGCCTGCGGGTGACTACTCTCCCTCTAATGTTTTCTTTCTTTAATTCTTTTCCTTTTCCTTCAGCCTGTGGGTGAGCTCTACACTGAGTGACAAGCCAAATGGTTTCCTGTACACCAGGAAGCCATTTACTACCCACTGAGTGGTAACCATTTAACCAGATTTTGGCACCTGGTGGTTTTAGTGGGTAATTATTGCAGCTCCAATCGGATTGGGCCGGTGAAGGTTTATATCCAAGGGATGGTTGGGGGTTGATTACTCATATACTGTAATACCACTCAGGGATGAGTGAGGCTGGTCACTCTCATCTTAAATGTCGGGACCAACTGCCTGGCTTGGGCTCCTACGGTCCTCATGGATGAGTGTAGGATTGGATGATGGATGGATGATGGATGGATGATGGATGGATGGATATACATATAAAGCAGACTTAGAACATACCGTGTGGATGTGGGCTGCTGTGGGAGTCATTGGATATTTCTCGGCTATGACCTATCTTAACAATTCCCGTTAAAGGCTCATATCAGGAAATAAGGTCAGTGAAATAATAAAAGATTAATAAAACAGCATGAATGTCAAATATCACGCACTCACTGCACGCTGAAAAATAACAGCTATGACCATCTTTCATGTCTATTCCTTAAGATGCATATACAGTATATTTCTTGAGAAAGTAATATAATATGTGAAGCGAAAGTGTTTCAGTGATGCTTGGAAGAATTGTTCATTGAAGCACTAAACCTTTCTGGAACGATGGCTGAGCGTGTCTGATTGTGTAGCCAACGCCTGGCCACGACTTTGGCTAACTCTCTGGTCCAGAGATTATTAGTAATCATGAGTGTACGTGACACCTTCGAGGGGTTTTGCAGAATTTGCCATTCTTGTCGACGAGTTGGTTGATGACACTGGTCAAAATTTTAATGGCGACAACTTTTTGTATAATAAACAAGCACTTCAGAACAAAGCCTATGATCATAAATTGGCTAACATACAGCTAGAATATTATCTGAACACTGCCACTGCCTTCCATGCTGAGCTTAAAATTTGAATGGCAGCCGGAAGAAGTCCCCTCTCACCACAGCAGCTGGAACAACACAAAAAAATGAACGACGTAGTTTCTTGTGCTGTCCTGGGGTGAAAAGCTAGCATCCCGGTTTCTCTGTTTAGAAAGTAACTGATGAGAAGTGCAGGCTATTATTCACATCGATCGACTGAGGTCGTTTTGGTAAGTTGTAATGAACTGTAATGGTGATCTTAGCCTTCACGGACGCCTTTGAGAAATTGCCTCTCTCTCTCTCTCTCTCTCTCTCTCTCTCTCTCTCTCTCTCTCTCTCGCTAACGCACTCATAGAGAAACATAGAGAATCATTTACAACAGGGTTGGCACCAAAGTGGGTAACCCGGTTTTACCCACCCGGGTTTTATCAGTAAAACCCACTTGAAAAAAACCATTATTTTACCCACTTTACTGTTTTTTTGTTTTTTTGTTACCACAACCAGCTGTGCGAGGCATATTTCTGATCTCAAGTGGGGGCGCTCACCATCCGCTTACCTTATGTAGTGCTGCTGTAGGGTGTCTGCCCTTTCCTCTCCTCCATCCTTCTTTCCTTCCATCCTCTTCTGTCTTCCTTTCCTTCATTCTTTCCTCGTCCTTCTGCCAACAGGTAACTTTACACTCCCTCTTCTGTCTTTCTTTCCTTCATTCTTTCCTCTTCCTTCTGCCTGAGGGTGACTCTACACTGAGTGACAAGCCAAATGGTTTCCTGTACACAAGGAAACCATTTACTACGCTGGGTGGTAACCATATAACCAAATTTTGGCGCCTGGTTGGTTTAGTGGGTAATTATTGCTCTCCAATCGGATTGAGCCGGTGGAGGTTTATATCCAAGGTGGTTGGGGTTGATCGCTCATGCAATGCCACTCAGGGATGAGTGAGGCTGGTCACTCTCATCTTAAATGTCGGGACCAACTGCCTAGCCCCGGGCACCTACGCTTCTCATGGGGCAATGTAGGATTGGATGATGGATGGATGTATGGATGAAATAAACAAGAAATTTTTCCTCATTCATATTAATACCTTGGTCACTCTTTTCTACAAAATGAGTGTAAACATGACACCTGTGCTTAAGATTGGGTTAAAAAATCCTAATAGTATGTAGCATGAATTCAAGGTAAATTTCCTTAGTTTTCATCTGGTGACTACAAACTTTACAGCCAGCACTACCTGTCTCAAATTTTGAAAGTTTTAATATTATGAGTAAAATTGTTTTTGATAGATATGGTTTTTAGTTTTATTAAGGACCGGGGTAAATTTGTTATATAACAGTAATCATTACTGGAGTTAACTTAAATGATGTCTCATATCATTACCAAATATCAATAATTCTATAGAAATATACTGTAAATATTGCTTTCTGTTTAAAATAAATGTATTTTATAGGCTTAGATATTTGGTTACCAAAAGCTATTATTACTATTAAGATAATGGAACAGAATTATCAATAATAATTATTTAGAGACTGAGAAATGCAAGTATATAATGACCAAAGAAAGGACAGTAACAATTATGATTCCTTCTGCTACTATTGTGTAGTGTGGACTGATCTTTGCCAGCTCATGAGTTGTGCAGTGCTCTCAAGCCCCTCATGTTGAAGCATGTTTTGCTGTGTAGCAGGCAGCCCCAGGATAACAGCCAAACAGGTCAAAGCATCTATCTATCTATCTATTGCCAGACGCCTCAATCCCGCAAGGGGTGGCCACAAACAAATCGCCTCCACGTTTCCCTGTCCCTCGCCATTTCACTGCCCCGCTCCCAACTCACACCCCCCTCTCTCATATTCCTCTCCACCCCATCCTTCCATCTCATCCTCGGCCTCCCCCTCCCTCTTCTCCCCTCCACCTCACTCACATACACTCTCTTCGTCAGTCTTTCATCCTCCATCCTCTCCACATGGCCAAACCACCTCAGAGTGTTCCTCCTAACGTTTCCTATCACATCCACATCCACACCACAACGGTCCTTTATATTCTCATTTGTCAGCCTGTCTCTCCATGTGACTCCACAGGCTCCTCTTAAATAACTCACTTCCACTGCTCTCACTCTTGGCTTGTGTCTTTCCAACAACGTCCAAGCTTCACTTCCATACGTTAGAGTTGGTATCACAATACTGTCATGTAGAAACTTTTTCACTTCCATGCTCACTTCCCTGTTTCTTATCACTGCTTTCAAGGAACCAGTAACCTTTCTTCCCTGCTGTACCCTTTCAAGCACTTCACCCTCCAAACCTCCATCCTTACTCATCACACTACCCAAGTACTTAAACGTACCCACATTTTCCAATTCCTCACCATCCAACCTCGCTGTACATTCACTGACTTCACCTCTCTCAAAGACCATCACTTTACTCTTCCCTACATTCACCTTTAGATTCCGTTTCTTACACACTCTCCCAAACTCATCCACCAAGCCTGGCAGCTCTCCTTCGTCTTCACTCAACAACACAGTATCATCTGCAAACAACAGTACAGGGAGTTTCCAAACACTATCCTCTCTCACCAAGGCCACTCCAACATCCACTACCCTACCTTGTACCTCTTTTATTACCCCATCCATGTACAGATTGAACAACCATGGAGACATGACACATCCCTGTTTCAACCCAACCTTCAAAGAGAAAAATTCACTCAGTTCACCATCCACACGGACTGCAGCCTTCGCACCATCGTACACACTCTTCACAGCATTCAACAACTTCCCATCTACTCCATATATTTTTAACACTTTCCACAATCCTTGTCTATCCACCCTGTCATATGCTTTCTCCAAATCCATGAAAGCCACATACAACTTCTTTCCCTTCTCTAGAAACTTTTCCACTAAACATCTAAGAATGAATATCTGATCTACACAACCTCTTCTCTTCCTGAAGCCTCCCTATTCTTCTCCAACTAATTTCTCTGTTCTTTCTCTAACTCTGTCAATAAGTATCCTACCATACACTTTTCCTATTATACTAAGAAGACAGATGCCCCATTTATCCATCTGTCTATCTGTCTGTGTATATTTCTCTCTCTCTCTCTCTCTCTCTCTCTCACCTGACAGAGCATCCATCACTACAAAAATATTTCCTTCTCATCCCTCACCTTCTGGCCTAATATTCCCCATTTTAATATTTCTTCCTTCTCTTTCTCACATCTTATCCCCCTTCCTTCCTGGGGCTTTCCCCTCTCTTCTTCTCCCCTTCCCCCTCCCTCCTCTCTCCCTCTCTCGCCCTTCCCCTCCCTCCCCCTCCCCCCCTTTCCCCTCCCCTCCCCACCTTCCCATAAATTTTCTTCACTCTCCTCCCCTTTGCCCTCCTCCATTGCTCTTCTTTTCTCCCTTGTCTTCCCGTACTTCCTCCCCGTTCTCTTCATATTTCCTTCCCTCTCTCTTCATGTTTCCTCCCTCTCCCTCTCCCTCTTCCTCATTTTCATCCCCTCCTCTTTCCTCATTCAAATTCCTCTCTTCTCGTATTTCTCCCCTCTCTTCTCGTATTTCTCCCCTCTCTTCTCTTATTTTCCCCTCTCTTCTCTTATTTTCCCCTCTCTTCTCGTATTTCTCCCCTCTCTTCTCTTATTTTCCCCTCTCTTCTCGTATTTCTCCCCTCTCTTCTCTTATTTTCCCCTCTCTTCTCGTATTTCTCCCCTCTCTTCTCGTATTTTCTCCCCTCTTTTCTCGTATTTCCATTCCTCTCTTCTCATTTTCTTCCCTCTTCTCATATTTTTTCCCCTCTCCTCGTAGTTCCTCCCCTCTCTTCTCGTATTATCTCCCTTCTCTTCTTTCATTTCCTCCCCTCTCTTCTCGTATTTCCTCCCCTCTCTCCTCATTTTAACCTTTCCCTCTCTCTCTCCTCATTTCCTCCCTCTTCATATTTCTCCCTCTCTCCTCTATTTCTCCCCTCTCTTCTTCTATCTCCTCCCCTCCTCTTCTCTTGCATCCCCTCTCTCTCCTCATTTCATCCCCTCTTTCTTCATATTTGCCTTCCTCTCTCTTCATTTCCTCCCCTCTTCTCGTATTTCCTCCTCTCTTCTCGTCTTTCCTCTCTTCTCCTCCTCTCCCTCGTACTTTCTCCTCACTCTCTTCTCATCTATTTCCTCCCCCATCGTCATATTTCCTCCCCTTCTTCCTCGTACCATTCATATCACCTCAAAAACACTCTCTCATATTTCCTCCCCTCTCTCCTCATATTTCCTCCCCTCTGTCTCTCCTCATATTCCTCCCCCTCTTCTCATATTTCCTCCCCTCTGTTCTCATATTTCCTCCCCCTCTTCTCATATTTCCTCCCCTCTGTTCTCATATTTCCTCCCCCTCTTCTCATATTTCCTCCCCCCTTTCCTCATATTTCCTTTCCCCTCTTTCTCATATTTCCTTCCCCTCTTCTATTTCCTCCCCTCTCCTCTCCATTTCCCTTCTTTCCCATTCTCTCCCCCTCTGTCTTCTCTCTCTTTCACCTCATCATTCGCTCCCCTTACATTCCAAGTTCCGATAACCATGTCCTTTGTCCGGTCCTTGGTCGTCATCGTTTGGTCAGTCCTTGTCCAAGGCTTATTGTTTGTCTTTTTAGTTAGTTGTTTTCCGGGGAGGGGCACTAACATGATTGTGTTCATTTCCATCATTCAAAGAACTGTGTGAAAAATAAGATTTTATTGGGTTATTCATAATTTTGTATAGCGGAAACATTATTTTATTTGAATTTAAGGTAAACTTTGGTAAAACCCACTTTTGCCCGTTTTTTTGGGGGGTATTTTGTAAAAAAAAAAAAAAGAAAAAAAAGGTGAGTTGGGTAAAAAAAAAAAAGTGTTTTTTTTGCCGACCCTGATTTGCAAACATATATTTGTGCTGAAGCGAGCATTTACACACACACACACACACACACACACACACACACACACACACCACTTTGATACAATATCCCTTTCTCTTTCTAGTTATCCATCTGTCTATCTGTCTGTCTGTCTGTCTCTCTCTCTCTCTCTCTCTCTCTCTCTCTCTCTCTCTCTCTCTCTCTCTCTCTCACTTGACAGAGCATCCATCACTACAAAAATATTTCCATCTCATCCCTCACCTTCTGGCCTAATATTCCCTATTTTAATATTTCTCCCTTCTCTTTCTCACATCTTATCAACCCTTCCTTCTCTCCCTCCCTCCTCTCCCTCCCTCCTTCTCCCCTTCCCCTCCCTCCTCTCTCCCTCTCTCCCCCTTCCCCTCCCTCCTCCCCCTTTCCCCTCCCCTCCCCACCTTCCCATAAATTTTCTTCACTGTCCTCCTCTTTGCCCTCCTCCATTGCTCTTCTTTTCTCCCCTGTCTTCCCGTATTTCCTCCCCGTTCTCTTCATATTTCCTCCCCTCTCCCCTCATATTTCCTCCCCTCTCTTCTCGTATTTCCTCCCCTCTCTTCTCGTACCTTCTCCCCTCACATCTCGTATTTCCTCCCCTCCCATCGTAGCCTATTTGCTCCCGTCTCTTCTCATATTTCCTCCCCTCTGTCCTCATATTTCCTCCCCTCTCTCCTCATATTTCCTCCCCCCTTTCCTCATATTTCCTCCCCTCTGTCCTCATATTTCCTCCCCTCTGTCCTCATATTTCCTCCCCTCTCTCCTCATATTTCCTCCCCCCTTTCCTCATATTTCCTCCCCTCTGTCCTCATATTTCCTCCCCTCTGTCCTCATATTTCCTCCCCTCTTCTCATATTTCCTCCCCGCTCTCCTCATATTTCCTCCCGTCTGTCCTCATATTTCCTCCCCTCTGTCCTCATATTTCCTCCCCCCTGTCCTCATATTTCCTCCCCTCTGTCCTCATATTTCCTCCCCTCTGTCCTCATATTTCCTCCCCTCTGTCCTCATATTTCCTCCCCTCTGTCCTCATATTTCCTCCCCTCTTCTCATATTTCCTCCCCTCTGTCCTCATATTTCCTCCCCTCTTCTCATATTTCCTCCCCCTCTGTCCTCATATTTCCTCCCCCTTTCCTCATATTTCCTCCCCTCTCTCCTCATATTTCCTCCCCTCTGTCCTCATATTTCCTCCCCTCTCTCCTCATATTTCCTCCCCCCATTCCTCATATTTCCTCCTCTCTGTCCTCATATTTCCTCCCCTCTGTCCTCATATTTCCTCCCCTCTCTCCTCATATTTCCTCCCCCCTTTCCTCATATTTCCTCCCCTCTGTCCTCATATTTCCTCCCCTCTGTTCTCATATTTCCTCCCCTCTCTCCTCATATTTCCTCCCCCTCTCCTCATATTTACTCCCCCCCTCTCCTCATATTACCTCCCCTCTCCTCTCCTATTTCCTCCCCTCTCCTCGTATTCCTTCCCTTCTTTCCCATTCTCTCCCCACTGTTCTGCTGTCTTCTTCCCTCTCTCGTCTATAAACCCTTCTACGTTCAGTTCGGCTGGAGCGCCTTAGCCCACTAATCCACCAAGCATCATTTGATTATAGATCCACCGGCCAGGTAGTAAATGGTGCAGTCACGCGAATTAATCACTACATCGACTGATTGGATGGTAGGCGGCCCGTCTGCCACAAATACTAATAGTAATCATCCAGTCCTATGTCGCCCCATGAGAAGCGTAGGAGCCCGGGGCTAGGCAAGTTGGTCCTGACACTTAAGATGAGAGTGACCAGCCTCACTCATCCCTGAGTGGCATTATGTGAGCAATAAACCCCAACCACCCCTTGGATATAAACCTTCACCGGCTCAATCCGATTGGAGGGCCGTAATTAACCACTGTACCACCAGGCGCCATAATTTGGTTATATGGTTACCACCCAACGTAGTAAATGGTTTCCTGGTGTACAAGAAACCATTTGGCTTGTCACCCATGGGCAGAAGGAAGAGGAAAGAATGAAGGAAAGAAAGACAGAGGAGGAAGGATGGTAATAGTAAAACAAATACCACTCATGCTGTTACTTCATTCCTTGCTCTTCCGCCCCCTTCCTCCTTTCTCCCTCCCTCTCCCCCTCCCCTTCCTTCACTCTCTCCCTCCCCTTCCCCGTCCCGTTCTCTCCCAGTACTTACCTGGCACAGGAGATACCGTGATCACGAAGGCGGTTCTCCCAGGGCGAGACCCACCATTGCACGAATTCTCTTTCCCACTTATACCTCCCTTCCCTTCCTCCTCTCTCTCTCTCTCTCTCTCTCTCTCTCTCTCTCTCTCTCTGTTTCTCTCTTTCTCTCTTTCTCTGTTCCCCTCCCTAACCCCACACACAGCTACAATTACAACTACAAAAGCAACTGTACCTATATCTACTGTACAACTACACCAGCTACAACACTGTCTACAACTAGAAAGTGTTCAGAGAGCGCATACCTCCGCCAATACCATTGCCATTAAAATGTATCCGGATCCGGATCCGTGGAGATAATGTGTGGAATACATAGGATCCGGATCCGCCCCAAAATATTATCAATTTTTTCTTGGCCCATGAACACCTTTCCATAAAATTGTATTGAAATTCATTGAGAACTTCTGGAGATATCGTGTGAACAAACAAACAGACATACATAGGTGACTACATAACCTCTCCAGCTTCGTTGGTGGAGGTAACTACAATGACAACTACAGCTGAATATTCAACCACTAATATTGCATCTACTACTACTACTACTGCTACTACTACTACTACTACTACTACTACTACTACTACAACTACTTCTTCTTCCTTGCACAAAAAAATAATCTGGAGCCGCGAAGAGCAGGCAGTGTCAGGGCGGCAGGTGTCACGTCAGGTGGAGGACTTTGTAATGATATTTTCCGTGTATTGTGTTGCTTCCTAAACATGGCTGTGATTTGTTTATTCTCTCTCTCTCTCTCTCTCTCTCTCTCTCTCTCTCCAGCCAAAGCAAAGCACCGTAAAGCCGAAAATAGCCCAGTGTGTTAAAGCTGTATGGCCCTTATGTAACACAGCGGGTGCAGGAGATATCGGGGTTATGGACGGGAGGGGGAGGCAAGGGGGGGAGGGAGGAGGGAGGGGAAGGGGAGGGGAGGGGTATGAAGGAGGAAGTATAGGAAGGAAGGTTTATAATATCAGTAAAATCAGTGTTGGTACCAAATATTCTCTCTTAAGTATTCTATTTTTACTCTAACTTGGCCTAAACTTGTCATCTCTTCATCTTGAATGCCAAGTTGTAGCAATAGATTAACGCTACAGTATGGTGCTAGTCACGAAGAAGAGTAATGGAAAGGATACAAAGCCATAATAGTATCTTTTTCTGCCACTGATCTATGTGAAATGGAGACTTAAAAGACGGAGAAAGAGAGAGAGAGAGAGAGAGAGAGAGAGAGAGAGAGAGAGAGAGAGAGAGACGAAAATCTCGACCAAGTTAAGGTGAAAAGACTGTAGTTGAAAAATTGCCATCCCTGCGTCATGAATGCTGTGTTATAGCAAGAGAATAACACTGGAATACGATGCTAGTCACGATGATGTGTTATGGATAGGGTTTTCTAGTGAGATGTGGTGTGGTGTGATATGAAATGGTGTAGTGTGGAGTGGAGCAGTGTGGCATGTGGTGTGGTGTGGTATGTGGTGTGGTATGGTGTGATATAATGTAGCATGGAATAGGTAAGGTGTGGTGTGTGGTGTGGTGTGGTGTGGTGTGGTATAGTATGGTGAGGTGTGGTGTAGTGTGGCGTGGTGTGGTGTGATGTGGTGTGGTGTATATGTAGTGTAGTGTGGTGTGGTGTGGTGTGGTGTGGTGAAGTGTGGTGTGGTGTGGTGTGGTGAAAGTGTGGTGTGGTGTGGTGTGGTGTGAAGTGTGGTGTGGTGCAATGTGGTGTAATGTGGTATGGTGTGCTGTGGTGTGGTGTTGTGTAGTGTGGTGCAATGCGGTGCAGTGTGGTGTGGTGTGGTGTGGTGCAGTGTGGTGCGGTGTGGTGTGGTGTGCTGTGATGCAGTGTTGTGTTGAGTGATGTGGTGTGGTGTGATGTGGTATTGTGGTGTGGTGTGGTGAAGTGTGGTGTGGTGTGGTGTGGTATAGTGTAGTGTGGTGTGGTGTGGTGTGGTGGTGTGGTGTGGTGGTGTGGTGTGGTGCAGTGTGGTGTGGTGCAGTGTGGTGTGGTGCAGTGTGGTGTGGTGTGGTGTAGTGTGGTGTAGTGTGGAGTGGTGTGGTGTGGTGTTTGGTGGTGTGGTGTGGTGTGGTGTGGTGTGGTGCAGTGTGGTGTGGCGCGATGTGGTGTGGTGTGGTGTGGTATGGTATGGTATAGTGTGGTGTATGGTATGGTATGGTATAGTGTGGTGTATGGTATGGTATGGTATAGTGTGGTGTATGGTATGGTATGGTATAGTGTGGTGCGATGTGGTGTGGTGTGGTATGGTATGGTATGGTATGGTATGGTATAGTGTGGTGTGGTGTGGTGTGGTATGGTATGGTATAGTGTGGTATGGTGTGGTGTGGTGTGGTATGGTATGGTGTGGTATAGTGTGGTGTGGTGTGGTGTGGTGCGATGTAGTGTGGTGTGATGTGGTGTGGTGTGGTGCAGTGCGGTGTGGTATGGTGCAGTGTGGTGTGGTGTGGTGTGTAATCTTAAACTGTCTGGCAGTGATATAGAACCACACGTAGCATCTATCATCAGGGTTTAATCATGAGAGAGAGAGAGAGAGAGAGAGAGAGAGAGAGAGAGAGAGAGGAGAAAGAAAGAAGAGGAAGTAGGGAGGATGGAAGGGAGGAAGGGAATGGAAGACAGAATGAAAATAAGGAGAGAGAGATGAAAGGAAATGATTGAAGTGAGACAGAGAATAAGGAGGGAAGAAACAAGTGGAGGAAAAGACAGAGAAGAGAAATAAAGGGACAGGAGGGAGAGAGAGAGAGAGAGAGAGAGAGAGAGGGGAGGAAGAAAGTTACAGAAGCAGAGTGATAAAGTGGAAAATGTTGAGTGAAGAGAAGGGGAAGGGAATGAGAGAGAGAGAGAGAGAGAGAGAGAGAGAGAGAGAGAGAGAGAGAGGGGGGGGAGGGGGGCTGTAGGAGTGAAGACAGAGGAAAATGGGTTGGAATGGAGAGGGGGGGGGAGAAAGAAAAAGAGGAAGAAGAGAGGATGGAAGGTAGGAAGGGAATGGTAGACAGAATGTAAATAATGAGAGAGTGATTAAAGGAAGTGATGGAAGTGAGACAGAGAAAAAGGAGGGAAGAAACAAGTAAGGAAAAGAGAGAAAAGAGAAATAAAGTGACAGGAGAGAGAGAGAGAGAGAGAGGGGGGGGGGTAAAACAGCTATGCTCGTAAAGAAATGTGAGAAGGTTTTAAAGGAGAACGTAAAATGAAAACAACATTGTAAATCTCTACTGTGTGTGTGTGTGTGTGAGAGAGAGAGAGAGAGAGAGAGAGAGAGAGAGAGAATTTACAAGGGGGTACGTTGTGTAAATCCCATATATTTTATTTCATCAGAGGGAGGGTCGGTGGTGCAGTGGTTAGCTCACCAAAGCAGCATCTGGTTGAACCCGAGATCGATTTTCGTGCCGGTAAGACTGGTGGACTCAGGCTGTGTACCCCCCTGTCCCAGTTCACCCAGTAGTACACCATGGGAACTGGATTTAATAAGACTATTGGGGGATTGTGTTCAAGGTGAAGATTTGGACTTGGAAAAGATGTCTGCATACCATAGTGAGCCTCGTGTTGTCAGTAGGCGTAACTCTAACCCATATTCTAGACGGTTAAGGAGGCTCCCTAACACCTATTCCTAAGAGATTTATTCTGTTTATTATATGTAACTATACTATGTTGCTTAGGTCATTCTGCTGTCGCCATAGTCTGCACAAATAACATAAAAGGATAGTAATTAGTCATATCCAAAATAAATCGGTGAGGATGGGGTGCTAGGGAACATCTTTAACCTACGAATTACGGGCCTCATCCTTCTCATTTTTCGTCGTTCACATAAATAATTCAGTAACGAAACCGAAGGGCGAAAAATAAAGACAATGCACTTACTGGCGTGAAAAACTTTGGATTCTCTCTCTCTCTCTCTCTCTCTCTCTCTCTCTCTCTCTCTCTCTCTCCGTGCCTCAGGTTACTCTAACATGCATTTAAGTTTTGGGTAAAATTTCGAAGCTTTTGATGCAGGGAGGAAAGGAGGGATATAATTAGAGAGAGAGGGAGAGAGTCAGAAGCAGATGTATCATTTTTGAGAGTCACATTACACTGGTTAAATCATGCAAGGTAGAATTAACTTATGCGAACAAAACAGGTGGGTGAATTATATACAGTATACAAGAAATGATGATATAAAAGCCACAGTCTCTAAGCAGATAAAACACACACCACTGTCTATAAGCAGATAAACAAACCACTCTCTATAAGCAAAATAAAACACATCATTGTCTGTATAAATAAAACACACACCATTGTCTATAAGCAGATAAAAACACACCACTGTGTATAAGCAAATAAAACACACCACTGTGTATAAGCAAATAAAACACACCACTGTGTATAAGCAAATAAAACACACCACTGTGTATAAGCAAATAAAACACACCACTGTGTATAAGCAAATAAAACACACCACTGTGTATAAGCAAATAAAACACACCACTGTGTATAAGCAAATAAAACACACCACTGTGTATAAGCAAATAAAACACACCACTGTCTATAAGCAAATAAAACACACCACTGTCTATAAGCAGATAAAACACACCACTGTGTATAAGCAAATAAAACACACCACTGTCTATAAGCAAATAAAACACACCACTGTCTATAAGCAAATAAAACACACCACTGTCTATAAGCAAATAAAACACACCACTCTTAATAAGCATAATATAACACACACCTCTGTCTGTAAATAAATAAAACACACCACTGTCAGGAAGCAAATAAAACACACACTGTCAGTAAGCAAATAAATTACACACACACACACACACACACACACACACACACCCCACTGTCTACACAAATAAAAACACACACCCAAGTCCGAAACACGCCTAAGGATGGAACAGTTTTTTTTTCACCATGTGTACACTCGGCAGCATATGCATCTGGTACAGCATCAGTGTGTGTGTGTGTGTGTGTGTGTGTGTGTGTGTGTAGCAGAGGTCTGGCATTTGCACACTTGATACTTTTGACATAATGACATTGTTGGTGGCACTGACAGGTGTGGACGCAGGTGTTAAATATTGATTGAAATGGCCGGGTAACCGTGATGCATGAACGTCTGAAATTGTAGCTAGACCCACCTCACACACACACACACACACACACACACACCGCTCGCTGGTGCAGTGGTAACGTTCTCGCTTGCCAACTGGTGGACGGGAGTTCGCGCCTCGCTCAGGATGCGAAAAGTTTCACTGACGAAGTGGGTGGTTACTGTCCCCCTTGAGCAAGGGGACGGGTGTGTGCGTGTGTGAAGGTCACAGCCTTGACCTTAGATCGGACTATATGAGCTCTCAGCTCCCTTCCGGGAGGCGAAATTTTATTTCCTGCCCAGTTCCGTCACTTTGCACATATGGCAACGTTGCCCTGTGTTTAGTTTGGCAACGCCGCGCAGCAGTGAGCCATATCGGATGCCAGGTTTAGTATTCATCACAATTATTTACCTTTTTTATGCTTGACTATAAATATAATACCTGACTATCTATATTTTACATGGATTGAAAGAATAATAGAGACATAGAGGTCATATAGTTTTCGCTGCCGTAGCTTAAATAAATATAAAAAGGGGCCATACCACTGTCTTTACTTCGTCACTCGTCTGCTGAGAGAGAGAGAGAGAGAGAGAGAGAGAGAGAGAGAGAGAGCTTGAAACAGTATAAAATAATAACATGCAGGGCCATCAATAAAAAGTGAGTATGCAAGGAAGATACTCTCTACACTTTGCTAAAATTAGTTATATGTTGATTTAATGAAAATGCGGTACGTCTTAGGGGTGGTACATGACTGTTCGTTGAGAACACTTATCAGTAACATATGTTGTAGCCCTATACTACTTTACCTGTCATTTCTTGTCATTGCTCCCAGACGTACGATTCAATCAGCTGTGTTTACAGGAGAGAGAGAGAGAGAGGTTAATGACCCATAATATTTTATCACCTAAAACGCTTTTCATGATCATTCTTAAGGGTTAACCTTGGTAATTTCTGCTGCAAGCTGGGAAATATTGGTATCAGTGATGCCTGAATATCAATGTTTCATTAGACATTTTCTTAGGTATATATGTCAGGTTAGATTTCAGATTATTTTCTTGTTTTTCTTAGGTATATTAGTAAAATCATATGTCAGGTTACATTTCAGATTATTTTCATGTTCTCATGTCCTTTATTTCATGTTAAGTATGCTTGAAGGGTTTTTGTATTTGATGAAATGCAAAGCTTTATTTGTTACGGTATAATCTTTATTAAATATTACACAGCACCAGGCACCATATGCTATTTCCCATGTGCTGATGACAGGCATTGGGTCAGACATGAGACATTATAGACCATTGTGTGCAAAATAAGTAAATCAAGAGAAACAAGGAATTAAAATAAACTCACTTAATATATTCTATTTGGTAATAGCATTGGGTTGGGAACACATTTGCTGATCTTCAGTGAGGGACTGAATGTAAAATAATGATTGGAAAATAAGCAATTATTGTTGTCATATTAAGGGTCTACTTTGTTGTTCGTGAATAATCTCAGACAGTCTGTGCAACTGACCCAGTGATGCGCCATTGCCGATTGTAAACACAGCTGATTGAATCGTACGTCTGGGAGCAATGACAAGAAATGACAGGGAAAGTAGTATAGGCCTACAACATATGTTACTGATAAGTGTTCTCAACGAGCAGTCATGTACCACCCCTAAGACGTACCGCATTTTCATTAAATCAACATATAACTAATTTTAGCAAAGTGTAGAGAGTATCCTCGCTCTCTCTCTCTCTCTCTCTCTCTCTCTCTCTCTCAGCAGACGAGTGACGAAGTAAAGACAGTGGTATGGCCCCTTTTTATATTTATTTAAGCTAAGGCAGCGAAAACTATATGACCTCTATGTCTCTATTATTCTTTCAATCCATGTAAAATATAGATAGTCAGGTATTATATTTATAGTCAAGCATAAAAAAAGTAAATAATTGTGATGAATACTAAACCTGGCATCCGAAATGGCTCACTGCTGCGCGGCGTTGCCAAACTAAACACAGGGCAACGTTGCCATATGTGCAAAGTGACAACTGGGCAGGAAAAAAAATTTCGCGACCCGGTGAATTACTCGGTGAATTACACACACACTGTACCAGGTTCATGTGCGCCAATTGTACATTGTAAGTCCCTGTCCCCCCTCATGCTTTTATCTCCCTGGACTTTTGAATAATAGTGTCGTGACTCCGAATGAACAGAGAGAGAGAGAGAGAGAGAGAGAATTTTACCACTGATTGCACCGTCAGAGAAACAACTATCTCCCAAATCCACCTGAAGAAAAGTTACAAAAGACGAAGCACAGTGAAAAGCTGGGTCTCTTCCAGCGCCTGTTTCAGATGCTTCGATTATTCCCATGTGTATTCGTTGGTCCCTTATAGAGACATAGGCTGTTATTCACATCGGTTAAGGAAGCTCCCTCATACCTCTTCCTTAGCGATTTGTTTTTGGATATGGCTGGTTAATATTAGTTTGTATGTTAGTTATGCTGATATAAGTAACACAGAAGAGGACAGTAAGGACTAATAAGCAAAATGAATCACTTAGGAGAAGGTGTTAAGGAGCTTCCTTGGCCAGCGAGAGGACCGTTTCCTATATCAGTCAGGTTCAAGCAGACACTATATTTTCCTTCTTTTTTTTTAACTCAAAATTCTGAATAAAATAGCTTATCATAAAAATCTGGTAACTGCAAGAGGCGAAAAAATTTAATCGTAGTTTTTCGAGGCAATTAAAACACTGAACGAGAATGCTTTGGGTTTGGCAGGTAAAATAAACATTGATTGGGTGTTTATATTTACGTAACCACACACGCACTTCATAAATATAACATATAAAGGTGTGGTGTTTTAATAATTTATATGGTGTTATGGTGCAGGGGTGGGGGGGAAGTGGTGTCAGGGAGGTGGTGTCAGGGAAGTGGTGTCAGGGAGGTGGTGTCAGGGGAGGGATGGTGTCAGGGAAGTGGTGTCAGAGGAGAGACGTGGTGTCAGGGGAGGGAAATGGTGTCAGGGGAAGGAAGTGGTGTCAGGGGAGGGATGGTGTCAGAGATGGAAGTGGTGTCAGAGGAGGGATGGTGTCAGGGAGGGAAGTGGTGTCAGGGAAGTGGTGTCAGGAAGGAAATGATGTCAGGGGAGGAAATGGTGTCAGGGAAGTGGTGTCAGGGGAGGAAAGTGGTGTCAGGGAGGGATATGGTGTCAGGGAAGTGGTGTCAGGGAGGAAGTGGTGTCAGGGGAGGAAAGTGGTGTCAGGGAGGAAGTGGTGTCAGTGGAGCGACGTGGTGTCAGGGAAGCGGTGTCAGGGAGGGAAGTGATGTCAGGGGAGGGAAGTGGTGTCAGGGAGGGAAGTGGTGTCAGTAAGGGAAGTGATGTCAGGGAAGTGGTGTCAGGGAGGAAGTGGTGTCAGGAAAGAGGTGTCAGGGAAGTGGTGTCAAGGAAGTGGTGGCAGGGGAGGGAAGTGGTGTCTGGGAGGGAAGTGGTGTCAAGGAAGTGGTGTCAGGGGAGGGAGGTGGTGTCAGGGAAGAGGTGTCAGGGAAGTAGTGTCAGGGAAGTGGTGTCAGGGGAGGGAAGTGGTGTCAGGGAAGTGGTGTCAGAGGGAAGGTTTTGGTCACATGTCCGACACGTCCACACACTTGTCTCACGCCTTAATAGTGTAATCATAATGCAGTTAATTCCCTCAGTTCTTTTCTTTCTTCTTCTTCTTCTTCTTCTTCTTTCACCGTTTTGTGGGATCAGTAAATCTCACAATGATAAATTCTTCCACAACACAATAATGCTGAAGTAATAAAGGTGTTGTTATTGTTACTTAACCCCAGTTTATTTTTTTAATGCAAATAGGAAGGAACCAAAGGCCAGGAACCTACAAATTGCTCCCTCCAAGAAAAAACAAAAACAAAATAACAGAGAGCCAAATACAAGACCCATTCATTTCGAGATGCCTGGACACACTGCCTTTGAAAGACAGGAGATCGTAGACGGTAGGAAAATAGACAGAGGGAGACAGTTCCAGAGTTGACCTGTTGCATACATGAAGGACTGGGAGTAGCGGTATTTGGCCGAGCAGACCCATCGACCACAGACCAGCAACTGGGTCTCTGGGGCAGTCCTCCTGTTACAATACAGGAGGCGGTGGCTCAATCGGTAGAGAGGTGGCCTGCAGTCCTTACGGACCCAGGTTCGAATCCCGGCTGGCGCAGGGAACAGTTTAAGGATTTGAATTTCTTTAAATCAGGCTTTACTGATCTACCAGAAGACCCGCCGACATGTCGTAAAAATACCCCCGCTAATACCAATACACCAGTCCTGTATGAGACAGCCCTAGCATGTATTCAATATGGACGGTGGGTGTTAGCGCCGAAGTGGTGACATGTAGAGGTGTATGGTATGTAGGAGGACTGCTGGGCCTTGATAGCAGGCTGTGAAGCCTATGCCCAGAGTCGGACACATAAAAAAAAAAAAAAAAAAAAAAAACATAAACTGTGTAGGGAACTGGCGCCCCTTTTGATTGGACAGCGCCTCACCAGGGTCGTATCAGGGTCCTTCCCACTGCGGGGCATAGGGAAGTATGGCTAGGTTTGGCTCCCGGGTGGACGTCGCGGCTGCTTCGCCTATAATGCACTGCGCCACCTCGTTTAGGCTTGCCATCAGCGCCTCATTTTTTTTTTTTTAAGTTACGAAGTGCACAGTGTGGGTGAATGATCAGGAAATGGACAGTGTGAGCGGCCTCATAATTATATGTAATGTAGCAGGCAGGGATTGGCTTTGTTGAGCTGCAAGAAAGGTACTGCGTGTAAGGAGGATGGCAGGTGCACTGAGGGCGGTGATAAGGAAATGGCAGGTGAGCATGCAAGGTACGCAGTCTTTCCACAATCGTATAGTGATCCCCGTTTTGTTGTTGTTGTTGTTGCTCCAGGTTCCCCCCCCCCACCTCTTTCTCTTTCTCTCTCTCTCTCGCTCTCGGGAGGTTATAATTGTCTTTGCTGTTATAATATGGTATATAGGTTTAGATGTGCTCTCTTGTACGTGCCTGCATTACAGTGTGGGCAGAGTGTACAGTCTGTGGGTTGTAATTTGTGCTGGTATGGTGAGCACATTGCAGGCTAACACTTGCATTCTCGTCGGGTAAGAAAGCTCCCTAACACCTCTCCGTTAGTGATTTATTTTTGGATAAGGCTGGTTAATAACTTTTTTACGTTATTGATGTAAAGTATGGCGATATGAGAGAGTGAAGGGAGAAAAAAGATGAAGGACAAAATGCAGGGACGCAGGAGAGAGGCAGTGGATGGTGGCGGCGTGGGTTGGGGGGAGGACCGACTGATGGTGTAAAACTGGGTGACTGTAGCCAAGGGATTAAGGAAGCTATGGGTAGGCAGTGTGATATAGAGTAACGTACACACACACACACACACACACACACACACACATCTACAAACACTTCACCATTACACTAATAACTTATACCATCAACACTACTACATACACACACTCATCATACCAGCACACCCACACCACCATACCATCTTCCAGAGCACCATAGCGCCACTCCCATGACACCAGCTTACCGATACACCGTCACCACCACACCCACGCCACCATATAGCCACCATACATCCACCATACCCACACCACTACATGCATACCTCTCACCTTTTTTCTGTCCAATTTTATTAAATCGAAGAGTTGACCGATATTCTCAGTTTTTCTTGGAGGGAACAACTTTGTGTGCATTAGGCGTTTGGTTCTTTCTTTTCTGCAAATAAAAAAAGACATCATAGCCTTACACCTTTATACCTCCATCCTCCCACACGCACACCACACCACACTGACACCCACACCAACGCACACTGCCTACCACCGCCACCACACCCACACACCACCATACCACCACAAGCACACCATACCACACTTACATCTACAATACCATTCACTCATATACCACCGCCACCACACACATACCACACCACACTTACAACACCATTCACTCATATCACATTCACACACTGAAACACCACCACACTGTCACTCACTCCTACACCACCACACCACCATCACCACAGCACCACACCGCCACAGCCACCAAATTAAATAGGTCACCAATTCTACATATAAGGAAGACTAACTCTGCAAACTCCACCTTGCCGTAGGAGATAAAGTGCATTACACTTATTAACAACAAGCAGTGATACGAGCAGGGATTGGGTGGAGGGCTGGGGTGAAGGGGCGTGTGGCTGTGGACTCCAAAGATAAGTCACTAAGAAACATACCCCACCTCCAGACCCTTATTCTCGTCAGTCAAGGAGTCTCCCTAACACCTCTTCCTTAGCGATTTATTTTTTGGCTATGGCTGGTTATTACTCTTTTGTACACTGTTTATGCAGAGTATGGCGATGGATGGAGGGTTTTATAACAAGAAGAGGACAGTAAGGTGTAGTAAGCAAAATAAATCACTAAGGAAAAGGTGTTAGGGAGTTTTCTCAGTCAACGAGACTACGAGACCTGGATCATAAACTTTGATAGATAGATTTGACTTTGAAAGATAGGTTTACTTTGAAGATTTCTTTGTATTTAGAGACAGTCTGGTGATGTATAGATGATGTAAAGCATTGGTAGGCTGCTTGGATTATAAAGGAGTTGGTGATGTAATGAACGTTTGAAAGTTTGATTGATTTCTGCGTATTTCGAGATTTTTAGGTGATGATGATGATGATGATGGTGATGACTATAACTATGATGATGATGATGATGATTGCCATGATGATGATGATGATGATGACTGCGTTTGTGATGATGATGATATTGATGACTGTGTTTGTGATGTTGATGACGATGATGATGGTAGTGGTGATAGTGATGCTGATGGTGATGGTGATGATGGTGATGCTGATGATGATTATGCAGCTGCTTCTGATGGTTGTGGTGGTAGTGATGCTGCTGCTGGTGATGATGATGATGATGATGATGATGCACAAACAGTAGGGCAGGGAGGAGTCTGAGCACTGACCAGAGTTACAATGTTGATGGAATCTGAAAGTTTGGAGAGTAAGAGGATTTGGTCTGAAGGTTATGGCGGGTCTGGAGTATTGTGAATTATTTTGTTTTAGTTCTGGCTTAATTAGGATGATAAATTGGTAGAGGTACACACTTTCAGCCGCTGCGAGGGTAGTCCGTAAACAGCACTGCCCTGGAAACTAACCTTGTGCTCTAGGGATGGCTCAGTCTGCCTGTGTGGGAGTGGGTGAGGCGTAGATGAATAAATGACGCTAGACACAGGTATTGCCAACAGAGCTGCCCCGAAATACACGAGAAATTACCAGGCAAAGTGAAAGACAAAAAAGATATATGAACCGACCAAAATTTCCAAATATA
>NC_136973.1:17584011-17585074 GCF_032717465.1 Coenobita brevimanus
GCAATTAAGGGACTTGTTGAGTGTCGTTACGAGCGAGCGAGCAAGCGAATGTATGGGCGGAAATTTACAATGAGCGACCTAACATGCCATGACCCCGACCTCACCGCCACGCTTTTCACAGGTTAATTTTTTACCTAATAGAGCCAGAACTGATTTATTTGTCTAGATGCTAGGTCGATCGATCAGTGTTGCATTTTATCTGTCTATCTATCTATTGACAGACGCCTCAATCCCGTAAGGGGTGGCCACAAACAAACTGCCTCCATGTCGCCCTGTCCCCCAACATTTCACTTTCCTGCTCCCAAGCTCACCCCCTCCTCTCTCATATGCCACTCCAATCCCTCAATCTCATCCTCCCCCTCCCCTATCTCTTCCCCCCTCCACCTCACTCACATACACTCCTTGTTAGTCTCTCGCTCTCCATCCTCTCCACATGGCCAAACCACCTCAATGTATATATCCTACTGCATTCTATCACATGCACATCTACACCACAACGCTCCCTCACTTCCTCATTTGTCAGAGTGTTTCTCTGTTGCATTTTCATGATCCACAAAACCATTTTCAAACCATACTACTGTGGAAAACTGAAAACAGTTACAAAGGCTTCTTTCGATCGGTATTTTCTCGCGTATCATACTGGAGGGGGAAGCTCTGCAACACGACTTCCATCCCTACGCCTTAAAGTTTTCAGGTACATTTCTTTCCTGTTACGGTACCATTATTTCGATCTTACTCCAAAATGCCATATTGATTGCGTAAAGAGTTTTGGTTTACAATAGAGTTCAAAATATCGACTCGCTGATCCATTTCGTAGTGTTAGTGGAAAATTACCCGTACTCAGTTGCGAGTTCAACTAAGTTCAAGTACCAACTAATTATTTTCGTGTTATTGGATAGCAAATTACGAGCTTTGGACTAAAAGAGAGTTCAAAACGAGTTCAAAAATATCAACCCCTTATTTTCGTGGTACTGGTGAAAATCTGGGTCAATTTAGCGTGAAAGGAGTACAGAACTTTTTTTTATATCGAGGTCTAAAATTCGAATCTATAGCAGGGTAAACA
>NC_136973.1:17585174-17587674 GCF_032717465.1 Coenobita brevimanus
ACTATAACTCAACACTGAAGATGAAGAGATGGAAACGTTAGGCCAAGTTAGAGAAAAATCAGTATAGTTTGCGCTACAAGGTGGAACAGACTACCGATAATTCCACCTAGGTTATTTTGAGGGGTGGTCCGTTCTCCGTCCAAAAACTGACTCACAGCCAATTCTCTCTCTCTCTCTCTCTCTCTCTCTCTCACACACACACACACACACACACACACACACACACCTACGCCCCCTAACACACACACATACACCCCCACACACATATCTACACCCCCACACGCATACACCCCCCCACACACACCTTCACCCCCACATACACACCTACACCCCCACACACACACACACCTACACCCCCCACACACACCTACACCCCCCACACACACCTACACCCCCCACACACACCTACACCCCCCACACACACACCTACACCCCCCACACACACCTATACCCCCCACACACACCTACACCCCCACACACACACCCACACACACGTACACCCCCCACACACGTACACCCCTCCACACACACACCTACACACCCCCATATACACCTTCACCCCCTCACTCACACCTACACCCCCCTAACACACACACCTACATCCCCCTAACACACACACCTACACCCACCCCACAGACACACCTACACCCCCCCAAACACACATCCACACATCCCCCACACAGACCTACACTCCCCACACACACCTACAGCCCCCCCACGCACCTCTACCCCCCCCCCACACGCACACACCCACGCACACGCACACACACACACAGCAGCTTCCATAACTCGGCCACTTTTCCTTGCCAAGTCCCTGCATGAGGCAGGTTACATGCATCATCCTGGGAAAGAAACCTGAGCCTCGAAAGTTGGTGGTATGGCCGTGGTGGGAAAAAAATAATACCATGGATATTACTAGAAACTTGTTGTGTAAAAGTGGCTTAGAGGACGATGCTGTGTTGTGTTATACGGGGCTGGCAGGAGGGCAAGGTCTGGTCTGGTCTGGTCTGATTTGGTCTGGTCTGGTCTGATCTGGTCTGGTCTGGTCTGGTCTAGTTTGGTCTGGTCTGGTCTGGACTGGTCTGGTTTGGTTTGGTTTGGTTTGGTTTGGTCTGGTTTGGTTTGGTCTGGTCTGGTCTGGTCTGGTATAGTATGGTTTGGTCTGGTTTGGTCTGGTTTGGTTTGGTCTGGTTTGGTTTGGTTTGGTTTGGTCTGATTTGTTTTGGTCTGGTCTGCCCTGGTCTTGTCTGGCCTGGTCTGGTCTGGTTTGATTTGGTTTAGTTTGGTTTGAATTTGTTTGGTTTGGTTTGGTTAGGTTTGGTCTGGTCTGGTCTGGTTTGGTTTGGTCTCTTTTGGTTTGGTCTGGTTTGGTTTGGTCTGGTTTGGTTTGGTCTGGTTTGGTTTGATCTGGTTTGGTTTGGTCTGGTTTGGTTTGGTCTGGTTTGGTTTGGTCTGGTTTGGTTTGGTCTGGTTTGGTTTGGTCTGGTATGGTTTGGTCTGGTTTGGTTTGGTCTGGTCTGGTTTTTGTTTTGGTTTGGACTGGTCTGTGTTTTGGTTTTGTCTGGTATGGTCTGTTTTTTGGTTTGGTCTGGTCTGGTCTGGTTTTTGGTTTGGTCTGGTCTGGTCTGGTCTGGTTTGGTTTGGTTTGGTTTGTCTGGTCTGGTCTGGTCTGGTCTGGTCTGGTTTGGTTAGGTTTGGTTTGGTTTGGTCTGGTTTTGTATGGTTTGGTTTGGTTTAGTTTGGTTTGGTCTGGTCTGGTCTGGTTTGGTTAGGTTTGGTTTGGTTTGGTCTGGTTTTGTATGGTTTGGTTTAGTTTGGTTTGGTCTGGTCTGGTTTGGTTTAGTTTGGTTTGGTCTGGTCTGGTCTGGTCTAGTTTGGTTTGGCTTGGTCGGGTCTGGTCTGGTTTGGTTTGGTTTGATTTAGTCTGGTTTGGTTTGGTCTGGTCTGGTTTGGTCTGGTTTGGTTTGGTCTGGTTTGGTTTGGTCTGGTTTGGTTTGGTCTGGTCTGGTTTGGTTTGGTTTGGTGTGGTCTGGTCTGGTATGGTATGGTTTGGTCTGGTTTGGTTTGGTTTGGTTTGGTTTGATTTGGTTCGGTTCAGTTTGGTTTGGTTTGGTTTGGTTTGATTTGGTCTGGTCTGGTCTAGTCTGGTGTGGTCTGGTGTGGTCTGGTCTGGTCTGGTCTAGTCTGGTCTGGTTTGGTCTTGTCTGGTCTAGTCTGGTGTGGTGTGGTGTGGTCTGGTGTGGTCTGGTCTGGTCTGGTTTGGTTAGGTTAGGTTAGGTTCGGAAAAGATCAAGCTATATTGTTAGGTCTGGTTAGCTTCAGAAACGGTAGGTTAAGTTATATTCGTAGTTGGTTCAGATTCTAGTAGACTTAATTAGCTTGACAGACGGGAAAGACTAACTTAGGAATATGTTAGGCTGTCTAAGTTAGGCAAAGTTAGACTGGCTTACGTTACATTTAATTTGTCAGATAAGACATAGGAGAATTGCAGTAAGTTAGA
>NC_136973.1:17595174-17597674 GCF_032717465.1 Coenobita brevimanus
TCGGGTGGAACAGCTACAGTGCAGACTGGATTATTTTCGTCCCGCCTGTGATATAACTTTAGCATGTTGATGTGACATAGTTGCTTGTTCTTTCTACGATCTGGTGTGGCGATGACATAGTTGACATCACTGAGTTTCTTCTCCACGAAATAAGGGCCACTAAACTTGGCTTGAAGAGGTTGCCCATGAACTGGTAGCAGAATCAAAACCTGATCTCCTGGCTGAAAGTGGCGTAACCTGGACTTCTTGTCATACCAAGTCTTCATCTTCTCCTGAGCAGCTCCTAAATTCTCTCTCGCCAGCTGTAAAGCAGTGGACAGCCGTTCTTTGAACTTCATCACATACTCCAGCAGGTTGACGTCATCTTCCTCCGACAGCCAGCATTCCTTGAGTAACTTAAGGGGTCCTCTTACTTCATGGCCAAACAGTAGTTCAAAAGGTGAGAAGCCCAGTGATTCATTTGGAGATTCTCTTGCAGCAAATACAACGAATGGAAGACCTTTATCCCAGTCTTTCTGATGTTCCAAACAGTATTTCTTGAGCATCGATTTGAGTGTTTGATGATATCTCTCCAACGCTCCTTGGGTCTGGGGATGGTAAGCTGAAGACGTGATCTGGGTGATGCCCAACTCTTTCAGAGACTGCTTGAAAACGTTTGACATGAAATTACTTCCCCGGTCTGACTGTACCTCCTTGGGCAGACCAAACTTTGTGAAGAACCCTAGCATTTCCTTAACCACGTTCTTTCCTGAGATATTTCTAAGTGGAATGGCTTCAGGATAACAAGTAGCCATATCAATCATGGTCAACACATAAGAAAATCCTGAAGAAGTCTTAGGAAGAGGGCCCACAATATCCACCAACACACGGGTGAAAGGCGCCTCAAAAGGAGGAATGGGAACTAGAGGTGCAACCTATTCGGTCTGATTACACTTCCCAACAACTTGACAGGTGTGACAAGACTTACAATACCAGGAAACATCCCTGAAGATACCTGGCCAGTAGAAGTGTTTCAAAATGCGTGCCACAGTCTTCCTCACTCCAAGGTGTCCTGCCAAACTGGAATCATGAGCCACTCTAATGATATCCTGCCTACAAACACGAGGGATGACAACTTGATGTACAACCTCCCATTCACAGTCGGCTGATGCTGTTGGGGGTCTCCACTTCCTCATAAGTACTCCTGACTTTACATAATAACAAGTAGAAGCACCAGCTGACTCTTCCTCACTGCAAGCAGAGTTAGCTAGACCTTTCAACTCAGGGTCAGCAACCTGCAACTCAACCAACTCTTGACGAGACAAATTATCAACACTACGGGGTACTGCCTCATCTGGTGAGTGGTCCAAATTAGCAAGAAAAGTGTCAGCTAGGATAACATCATCATCATCATTATCCTCTAAATCATCAGTAACTTTAGACTTAGCCCTAGTGACAGCACATGCAGAGAACACATCAGGGACATCACAATCCTGGGACGCAGCCACTGGCTCACTAGACAACTGAGGAGCTGGACACACTTGACTTCCACCAATATCATTTCCAAGTAAGAAAGTTACACCTGACATTGGGAGTGTCTCAACCAACCCAACCATAACGGAACCATTAACAAAACCAGACTCTAAATTCACTCTGCACAGAGGGACAGAGAAGTAATTATTCCCTACACCTTGTAAGATTACAGTTTCATCAGAGGAATTAACATTAGAGCCTAGAACACTGGTCAGCATAAGGGATTGGCAAGCACCTGTATCACGATATATTTGAACTGATTTCCTGTCATTACTGTCCAGAGGACTGACAAAACCATCAGACAGGAAATTAGCACATGAACTCTTGAGAGTGTCACCCACGTTACTGCTCAAAAGAGGAGCTCCATCATGAGAATTTAATTTACCCCTCAAAGCAGGTTCAGTTAACTCAGTTAAAGAATTCTGGGAACTCTCAAGAGGTGGACACTAGACCAATTGACTGAATATTTAAAGACTCCTTTTTGTTCACATCACGCTGTCTCCTGAAACATCTCTCCGTAGTATGACCAAGCTTACTACAATAAGTACATTTACTTTTCTGAAATCTAGAGGTGAAGCTGGTATTTACTTCCTGAGAAACATCATCCTTATTCTCTTTCCTGTTACCTGTACTCTGAGTAGAGGCAACGTACTTACTCTCAGCTTTCCATTTTCTCTAGAATATCTCTTGTGAGTGAGAACATACTCATCAGCTAAAACTGCAGCATCAGACAAATTATCTATTCTTTTCTCATCAAGATATAGGCTTACATCTTTACTAATACACCTTTTGAAATCCTCCAGCAAAATCATCTGCTTAAATTTACCAAAATCAGAATTTACATTCTTAGAATTTAACCACTGCTCCAACAAATCTTCTTTGATTTTTGCATACTCAACATGGGATTGCTTATCTTGCTTGTAAGTTGTCCTAAATTTTACTCTATAAGCTTCAGGAACAAGCTCATAGGCCTTAAGAATCAAGCTCT